>NC_090649.1:460770604-460845604 GCF_040937935.1 Hyperolius riggenbachi | reverse complement strand
GACAGTAAATCTATCCGAAAATTGTAAGGTGTGTACCTAGCAAAACTCTGATAAATCTTTGCTTACTTTTAATCAACTTGGAAAAAAAAACCCAAAAAAACTTGCAGAAGTAATGAATCTGTAGGGTAGGGGATGAGGGAGAGCTGGCAAAGACTCAAGACTCCAGCACTAAATAATGTAGCTTTATTCTGGTGAGGTTGTGCAGCTACTGAAATCTGTATATTTACTTCTTCTAATCTCAGCTATGCGCTGTATGGCCTAGTGCACACCAGAGCGGTTCTGCTGCGGTTTGCGATCCGCTTGCGGGTGCGGATCCGCTAGGGTAATGTATTTCAATGGGCTGGTGCACACCAGAGCGGGAGGCGTTTTGCAGAAACGCATACTCCCGGGCTGCTGCAGATTTTGGATTGCGGATGCGTTTCTGCGTCAATGTTAAGTATAGGAAAAAACGCAAACCGCTCTGAAAAACGGCACTTCAGCGGTTTTTGTTACAGTAAAGCTGTTACTGAACAGCTACTGTAACAATACATGAAATCTACTACACCAAAAACGCTTCACAAAACCGCAAAACGCTAGCTGAAACGCTATGGAAAAAGAAAAAGAGTTTCAAAATCTGCTAGCATTTTGCGGATCTGCTAGCGGTTTTTGGTGTGCACCAGGCCTGAGCTGGGATCTTGGGCCTGAGATAAGACTCTCTACGTAAAAGGTATGAACCCAAGTAGGGATGGTCAATGAGATGCAAATAATTTTAAAATGATGCAGGACTACGCTAATCTTGTATGATCATCCCTAAAGCCAAGTTTTTGTAGTATGTGAACCAAATTGAGACAAGTCATTAGTGCGACTTGGAACTGCAGGCTTTTCCGCCTTATGGAAGTTTTGGATACAATAGGGAAGACTTCAGCTGATAATGACTGCCTCTGCTGAAGAATTCAGCAGGTGTAAGGTAGCTCTCTTCCTCAGATGTTACAATCTCCTGATTGCAGATTCTGTAATCTCAGCACTACCCCTCCCCCCCCTCCCCTTCTAATGTAAACAGAAGAAAAATAGTGTCCCATGCCTCAAATGTCATGTTCAGACTCTAGAAAACAAGAAAGCCGTGCCCACGACACCGAGAATACATTTTGCAGCTTGGGCCAGAATTCAGTGAACAAAGGATTTTTGTACCAGAGCTACACCTTGGAGCAGCCTTTCTCAACCTTTTTACCCTGGAGGAACCCTGCAAAAACTTTTGAATCTCAAGGAACCCCTGCAAACAATTTTTTGATCTCAAGGAACCCATAAATTTATGTTGCAGGAGGCGTGGTCTTTAAAAGTAGGTGTGGCAGTTTATTTCTCTAGCCCAGGGGTGTCAAACTCAAATACAAAGTGGGTTGAAATTTTACACTGGGACCTAGTCGCGGGCCAACCTCAATGTCTACTGGCCACCTTCCCCCCTTATAAAGTTCTCAGGTGTTCCCCCTCCCTCCCCTATAGAGTTCCCTGGTGTCTAGTGTTTTCCCCTCCCTCCACCATATGGCTTCTCTGGTGATCTAGGGCTTCACCTCCAATACAGCTTCCCTGGTGGTCTAGAGTGGGCCAAACATAATGCAAATCGGGGAAACCACTTGAAAGCCAAATTGAATGGCTTTGAGGGCCAGATTTAGCTCGCGGGCCGGAGTTTGACATGTATGCTCTAGCCCTATTACACTGTCACTCATTATACTGTCTCCTTATCCAAGTGCAGCGATTGCAAACTTGTCTCTCTAGCTGTTAAATAACTACAAGTCCCACAATGCATTGCAGGAGTCTGACAGCCACAGTCATGATTCATGAAGGCTACTGCATTGTGGGACTTGTAGTTCTTTAACAGCTGGAGAGCCAAGTTTGAATATCGCTGTCCTAGTGCTTTTTATTAATGTGCTCATTATTCTGACCCCCAATTTAATGCTTCTTTATACACAACCCCCTATTACAATGTGCTCTGTTATACTAACAGTTCCCTGGCACTTCGCCCCCACGGTGGGGGGAATTCCTGGGAACCCCTGCAGAGTACTCAAGGAACTCTGGGGTTCCAGGGAACCCTGGTTGAGAAAGCCTGCCTTGGAGTATTAGGTGTCCATATATCCAGTAGTAACGTATAGGCAGATGAGCCAAGCATAAAATCTCTCAGGAATCTGCCTCGTGATGCTGCTTCCAACCCCCCCCCCCCCAAGGTCTTGACTTCTGCTTCCCCATGAGTGTCCCATGTGGTTACTGCGTACAGCACATGACAAGTGTATGCTAACACACACGTTCCCTGTGGTGGAAAAACAAAGAAGGACAATGGGAGCAGCTGGACAGTGGTGGCAACTGGAGCCGGTGAAATTTGAATGCACGGGCATTGGTCGGGTGTTCCATGGTATTTGTCATGATATTACATGCAGAAACCACCTGCATCCGATAGACCAAGACTGCCTGAGATTTACCAGCATGCTTGATCGATGTATTCAACCTGAAAACAGTCGATTAGTCATGCTAGTTGCAGCACAGATTTTCATCCAATAGAATCTGCTGGGAGTCCATTTGCCCCTAACAAACCCAATTGATCGATTTCAGACATTTAATCAACTATTTTCCAATCAAGGAGAGACCAATCGCTTGCCGTAATCAAGCCTTTATGAAGCTGTGTATGGTCAAGCTTAGGTGTGAGGAGAAAACCCAACTCTGTGACCCTTTCAGAACCCCTATGTGATAGACGGCTTTCATTGACCAACGAGGAGAGTTCAGCTCGCTTTGCTCTCAGCTCCACTTACATCTGCTGCATTCTGTGCTATTGCTGAAAATGTAGACCTGTTTCCCACCGCAGGCGATCTCTGATTATGTGACTTAAGCCTGGAACACACCTTGCAATTTATACTTCCGATTCCTATTTCCGACCGAGAGTGATCTGATCGGGCAAAATGTACACAACCTACCGATTCACCAGCAATTAGTCCAAAGCTCAAAAGCTCTTTTTCTCTATTGGAAGCAGTTTAAACAGGTTGGAAATTATGGCTTAAAATACTGGCCACCATCTCGTGTGTGTGTCCAATCCTGGTAGCACTGTTTTCCGCTCTGTCATTGTGAATTGATATCCAAATGGAAAAATGATCACATAAAAGAAAAAAAAAAAATCACACACATGTGTACGCTAGCTTTCTTTTATGTCCCATCTGAATATGGATCATATCTCTCGCTCAAGTAGCATGTGAAGTGAAAGTTACATGGTGTGTACCAGGACTTATATTGCCCTAAGCATCTCCAGGGCCACTTTAACCTTTTTAGGACTGGGCGGTTCTAGCCCCGTAAGGACCAGAGCTGTCCTTTCCCTAATGTGCCCTAGGATTGGCCCACAGAAATCACAGGGTCAGGAGCCAATGGAATGGGCTCCTGATCGAGATACGGAAGAACTGCTGTCATTGAGACAGCAGAGTAGGCAGGTGCAGCAACAGAACAGCGGTGCGAAAGGCAAAGGTGTTGTTACTGCGCGAAGGTGCAGGAACAGTAGGAATTTACCTCCTGTCGGAGCCGCGTAGCTACCAGCAGATTACAACTAAGTCGGTACGGAAGCGGTTAAAGCTTAACTTCAGCCAAAACTTTGATTTTATACAGAACTTTGCTGTGCAACAGTTCAGGACATTGTTTGTTTAAAATACTCATGTTCTGGTACACACCATGCAAATTTCACTTCAGATCCTATTTGAGCGAGTGATCACATTGATATTCAGATCCGACATTGAAAATATAGATCGGTGCTACATAAATGCATAATGATAACAGTGATAGGAAGGTTTAGAACTTCTGGCAGGCTGATGTTTGTGCTGCAGTTCTTGGACAGATTTGTTGCATGCTGGTGACACCCACAGCTCTGATGTCACTGGCATGGGGAAAAAATAAAAAATCAGTGGAAACCTCACAGAAACCAGCAGCAACCTGGCAGAGGTTCCAGTCCTCCCTCACAAGTAAAACTGGATGTTTACCTTCCATTCCTGCAATAAAAACACACAATACCCCTATTCTACTGTATCCAGAAAGATGAAAACATAAAAAAACAAAAAAACACTAATAGATCCTCTGGCCATAACTTTTAGTTTATCACAAAGTGATACATCTGAGGTGGTTAGTGCTGTCCGTCATTTTGTTATCGCCTGTCCCAGTCACACAATTGTGGGGCATGAGAAGATATCATTCTAACAGGGATGCAGACAGTAATAAAAAGCCCTTTTCACTCATGCAGTAAAGGGTGAGAGTAGTGGCGACCTTCGCAATGCTCTGTTGCCCGTGACTTATACTCAACTTCCTGTCTGAGTGGCAAGATCATAGAAAACAGGAAATGAAGGGAGACCTTGCTGAGGCAGGTACAAATGGCAATAAAAACATAGGCTCTATTCCCTTTTCCACATTTTCCAAAAATAAAATAATTTGGCCCAGATATCCCTTTAAGCTCGCCAAAAAGGACACCATGGGCTGCAACCAATCTGTTAAACACACTTACACGTCCCAAGCTCAGCACCTACAAATCCATTTTCCTTTCATAGGATGAATCCAAATACCACAGGTGACAAATCACATCACCACTGGGCCTTCCTGAACAGCGGGGGTGGGGAACACAAGGAATAAAACGTCAAGGAGAACGGAGACCACCAGGGGGAGCTCCTTCCCAATCCTCAGTATCTCCAGGCGGAGCAGAATTCAGCCAGGAAAGGTTCTTCCAGCTCTATGCTGCGTGTGAATCCGAAGGACAAAAGTACATAAAATAAGTGAGGTTCGTAATGCTGGTTCATTTGTAATACAAAGAAAGGGTCCATGTCTTTGTTATATAGACAAGTCCGGCAGGGCGGAGGCAGATTGTCAGTCTCTGTTGGTGTTATTAGCGGAGAAGGCATGGAGGTTCCCCATCTGACTCAGACCGCTCTGGATGTGCGCTACGTGGATTTCCACATTATTCTGAAAACAGCTGCAAGACAGAAGAACACACAGGAGCGATCACAGTCTGATGTCACAAAGCTTTACTCAGGAACATAGCTGTCTGGAGAGGATATCCATCAGCCAATAGGAGCTGCTACAGCTAAAACTATACAGGAAGATAAGGGTAGGTTCAACTGCGCATGCATGGCCCGTCTGCACACCTCTCTCAGGGACCGTTCTGCACATGCACGGTTCTCAAAAGAATGAACCACATGGCGGCGTGTGTGAGATGGGCATGTGGACAGGCCACGCATGCGCACAACTCGTGCAGCTAACTGAGCCAACAGTGAGATTCAACTTCAGTATGGCATTTTTAGGTCTATTCAGTGTCACTTTAAATTAGGAAGCCTTAACCCCATTAGAGTCTGATTATTTACAGATTTTAGGGTCTAAAAGCGGGGCAATTTTTTTGCCGGCTTTTAGACCCAAAAACCTGGAAAAGAAAATCCCACGGCAGAGAGATCTGCAGCAGCCCAGCACTTACTCACCTCCCTGGGATCCAGCGCTGCAGTTCTCTTTCCGTCCTCTGGTTGATGCTGTAACCCTGTAGTGAGATCGCAGTCCGTCATGATGACAAATGGCAATCTCACCCGAGGGATGCAGAGACTCTGAGGACAGGAAAGAGAATGGCTGCCAGCATCTGGATCCCCCGTGAGCTGGGTGAAAACGCCCGCTGCGCACATTACTCTGCACAGTCTTGCAGGCAGCTACCACGAGTCACGCTTGGGGTTACCGCTCCTGGCTTGTTTTTTCCACCCCGAGCCTGACTCGTGATAACCACCAAGGAGGTTAAAAAAACCACTATAGCAAACAAAGTAAGCAGTTAAAATCTGGCAGGTTTTGGACTAGTCCATCTCCTCGTGAAGAATTCTCAAGGTTTTGTTTTCAAAATAATTGCCTAAACAGCAATTGCTAGGTCCAATGGTGCCCACACATAGTACAATTTTTTAATTTTATTTAGATTAGATTATTTTGTTTGATTTTTCCATTAGATCAAATATAAAGATTTTTCCAACAGATCAGGTTTTTATTGAAAAAAAAAAAATGGGGTAATCATTTGTTTTTCTTGATAAGAAAAAAAATTATTTTGAACTTTCATTGTTTTTTATTGTACCATGTATGGGCACCATCACTGCCAAACTAGTAAAATACCAGCCGGGAGGCTCACATGCATATTTTGTCAGTTAGATTTAGCAACTGCCATTCAGGAATTGCTTTTAAAAAACAAAAGCCCGAGAATCTTCCTTGTGGAGATGGACTAGACCAAAACCTGGCAGTTCTGTAAAATTTTAATGGCTCTCTTTTTTCTGTAGTGGTCCTTTAAAGGGAACCTAAACTAAAAAGGATATGGATTTTTCCTTTTAAAATACCAGTTGCCTGACTCTCCTGCTGATCCTGTTTCTCTAATACTTTTAGCCACAGCCCCTGAACAAGCATGCAGATCAGGTGATCTGACTGAAGTCAGACTGGATTAGCTGCATGCTTCTTTGAGGTGTGCGATTCATCCACTACTGCAGTCAAAGTGTTCAGCAGAACTGCCAGGCAACTGGTATTGTTTAAAAGGAAACATCCATATCCCTCTCAGTTGAGGTTCCTTAACTATTTGACATTCCTGGACGTGAAACTCACGTCCAGGAAGCCATGTGCGCTCCTGCGCATGCACGCGCGCTCCCGGCCCGCGGTTTGTTAGCCAGCGAATCAGTGAATCGGGCAACGGTGCCCGATCACTGATTCCTCTCCCCCGCAGAAAAAGCGACAGCTTGTCTCGGAAGCTACGCTTTTTCTGCTTCCTATGTTCCCCTACGTCGCTCTAAGCGTACGTGTTATGCTTAGAGTGACGTCACTGTAAACAAACTCATGGCTGCCATCTTGTGGCCAAAAAGTAAACTACAGCTAAATGTTAAATAAAAATACACATATTTACAAAAAAAAAATACAATTTAAATCCCACCCTCCCAAAAATACCCACATAAAATGTTTAATTAAATTAAAAAAAAACAAAAAAAAAAAACACAAATATTTACCTAAGGGTCTAAACTTTTTAAATATTATCGCAAATTCTTTCTGTTTTAGGAAAGCAAACTTTTGTTTTTCTTAACATCTTAGTAAGGGGGCTTTTAGGACCATTGTAGTCCCTTACACACCCCAATGAGTTCTGGGTCACCATGAGCTTGCTGGTTAGTCTGTGCCTCTCGGATTTACAAGCCCTACCCCATAGAGCCAAATTAATCCATGCCATGCACTGATGAGGATCAAACAATCCGAAACAGCCTGTATGCATGTTGGATTATTATGGCTCTGTACACATTAACAAGCTGACACATCATTGCATTCCAGCGGTTCTGGAGGTGTGTTTAGCTTCTAAGGGTACAATGGTTAATTTGCATATATTCAGCAGTGGTGCCTGGGAGACATCTCGAGCTCACTCTAACCTGAATTATCGCAAATTCTTTCTGTTTTAGGAAAGCAAACTTTTGTTTTTCTTAACATCTTAGTAAGGGGGCTTTTAGGACCATTGTAGTCCCTTACACACCCCAATGAGTTCTGGGTCACCATGAGCTTGCTGGTTAGTCTGTGCCTCTCGGATTTACAAGCCCTACTCCATAGAGCCAAATTAATCCATGCCATGCACTGATGAGGATCAAACAATCCGAAACAGCCTGTATGCATGTTGGATTATTATGGCTCTGTACACATTAACAAGCTGACACATCATTGCATTCCAGCGGTTCTGGAGGTGTGTTTAGCTTCTAAGGGTACAATGGTTAATTTGCATATATTCAGCAGTGGTGCCTGGGAGACATCTCGAGCTCACTCTAACCTGAATTATCGCAAATTCTTTCTGTTTTAGGAAAGCAAACTTTTGTTTTTCTTAACATCTTAGTAAGGGGGCTTTTAGGACCATTGTAGTCCCTTACACACCCCAATGAGTTCTGGGTCACCATGAGCTTGCTGGTTAGTCTGTGCCTCTCGGATTTACAAGCCCTACTCCATAGAGCCAAATTAATCCATGCCATGCACTGATGAGGATCAAACAATCCGAAACAGCCTGTATGCATGTTGGATTATTATGGCTCTGTACACATTAACAAGCTGACACATCATTGCATTCCAGCGGTTCTGGAGGTGTGTTTAGCTTCTAAGGGTACAATGGTTAATTTGCATATATTCAGCAGTGGTGCCTGGGAGACATCTCGAGCTCACTCTAACCTGAATTATCGCAAATTATTTCTGTTTTAGGAAAGCAAACTTTTGTTTTTCTTAACATCTTAGTAAGGGGGCTTTTAGGACCATTGTAGTCCCTTACACACCCCAATGAGTTCTGGGTCACCATGAGCTTGCTGGTTAGTCTGTGCCTCTCGGATTTACAAGCCCTACTCCATAGAGCCAAATTAATCCATGCCATGCACTGATGAGGATCAAACAATCCGAAACAGCCTGTATGCATGTTGGATTATTATGGCTCTGTACACATTAACAAGCTGACACATCATTGCATTCCAGCGGTTCTGGAGGTGTGTTTAGCTTCTAAGGGTACAATGGTTAATTTGCATATATTCAGCAGTGGTGCCTGGGAGACATCTCGAGCTCACTCTAACCTGAATTATCGCAAATTCTTTCTGTTTTAGGAAAGCAAACTTTTGTTTTTCTTTTTAAATATCTATGTAAAGATGAAATATTTCAATTTTTTTTTTTTTATTATAAGCTTGTAAATAGTGATGAATGCAAAATGGAAAAAATGCACTTTTATTTCCAAATAAAATATTGTTGCCATACATTATGATAGGGACATAATTTAAACGGTGTAATAACCGGGACAACAGGGCATATACAATACGTGAGTTTTAATTATGGAGGCATGTTTTATTTTAAAACTATAATTGACGAAAAGTGAGAAAAAATGTTTTCCGTTTTTTTCTTATTCTTCCTTTTAAAATGCATTTACAGTAAAGTGGCTCTTAGTAAAATGTACCCCCCAAAGAAAGCCTAATTGGTGGCGGAAAAAACAAGATATAGATCAGTTCATTGTGATAAGTAGTAAAGAAAGTTATAGGCTAATGAATGGGAGGTGAACATTGCTCGGATGCATAAAGTGAAAAACGACTGACTGCGAACTGGTTAAGCTTGTGATAGTTATAGTGAGGCTACAGGTCCGTACACACGCCGGACTTTAGGCAACGACGGGTCCGTCGTTGCCTCCCGCTGGGTGGGCGTGCCAGCGACAGTCCGGCGTGTGTACGCTCTGTCGTCAGACTGATACGGCTGTTCCTGAGCGATCCGCCGGGCGGATCGCTCAGAAACAGCCGTATCAGTCTGACGACAGAGCGTACACACGCCGGACTGTCGCTGGCACGCCCACCCAGCGGGAGGCAACGACGGACCCGTCGTTGCCTAAAGTCCGGCGTGTGTACGGACCTTACTGCTGATTAAGATCGTATAGGATAAAGTATAATAATAAATAAAATCATCTCATAATCAAAGATCCTTTTTATTCCTATGTCTCTGCAAGGCTTTAGGCAAAACGTACCTGATGTTTGAAGGGCTTATAGAAGTCTTTATATCGTTGATGGAATCCGTTAACGACTTGAATTCAAATGAGTTGAGGTCCCCTCCTTCCGCCAGACACTGCAGAGGAAACAGCGCAGTCAGCCAATCATTCTACAAACACTGGGGAGACCACAGAAGGTGGCGGTTGTGAACAATGAATGGTCTTACTTTGATCTGTAAGAGGATGGCAGTGAGCCGGGATATGAGCTCTATGTGGCTCTCTGTCTGTACACACGGCTGCCCATTGGACGTGTTGGCTTGCCGCACCATCTCCTGAGCCTCGTCCTCACAGCGTCGCCTCATGTCTGTCGGCTGATTTGCAGGCTGAAGTCCCTGATCTGGAGCAAGCTGTGGAAATTAAATTCATACACTGCAAATCCATGCTGTACAAAAATGAATTGACAACCCAACCATATTCACTCCATTGGCTGCAGAGTAGGCTGAAGTACTTATAGGTATTTGCAAAGGAATCAGGAGTGAAGAGGAACAATTGGCAACCAGGGAAGGGGAGAGGAAACATTTAAAAAGCACAGTTTTCAATAAGGGAGCATTTTAAAAGCACATTTTGCACTACATGTTGCACAATATACTACAGTTCAATAATGGAGGCGACAGGCGAGCATCTTAAAATGGGGCTAAAGATCAGTACTGCATTATTCATTAGAGAAAGCACTTACCTCATAGCAGTACTGCTGAACCTTGTGAAGAACTTTATTGAGGTCCTTGTTGAGTTGCTCCAGTTCCAGGACAAGCGTTGCGTATCGCCGCTGAAACTCAATGCTGATAGGAGCCGAGTACGACTTCTGTCAGAAGAAAAAAAACAACAACAATATGACTCGATGCTCTCGTCCACGTTTCCATGCGACTTCCTCTTGCTCAGGTCTACAGCGCAAGTAAAAGGTGGCCACCCGGCAGGCCCAGATTCACCTCACAGGAGCCGATAGGCACAGATGTCCTGGCACCTTAGACTTTGCCCTCCATGAACCTAGAAACCCCTCTGAATCGCACCACAAGTGTGTCCCAGCTGTCACTTCTACCGTAATTCCCTTGCCTGTCATAGGTAGCTACAGATTCCCCTTAGTATTAGGTAGCCGGATGTACCCTCAAAATTATGTAACTAGAGGTGCCCCCAAGTATTAGGTAGCTAGAGTAACCTCAGTATTAAGTAGCTTGAGGTGCCCCCTGACTAAAGGAAGATTTTGTCAGTGGAATGCTGAGAACTGGGTGAGTAAACCAATTTATACTTTCATCAGGAATCTACATAGGGAAGGAGACACTCGGGTAGGGGAGTGAGCCGCCTTTCCATCATTAGGTGCTGTAGGCTCGTGCCTATGGTGCCTTATGATAAATCCGGCTCTACCAGCCGGTGTGGCAAAATGATTGATTTCTCTCTGAACAGAATCAATTTAGAGAGGAATCAATTCCTACCATACCACATCACATTGCAGGAAATCTATTGAAAAATCAATCAAAACGCAGCACTGCACTGGTTGATACAGTGCAATTGCTATGGGTCATCTATTAGCATTCTTGCCCCACCCAATTGATACAAATCTCCATCCTGTCCGATCGATAAAATTGATTGATTGTACGTAATCAATTTTTATCAATATATTGGGCAATATATCTCAGGCAGATTCCATTAGAGTAATCAAATTCACCTGGAATGGAATGGGGAAGTGACCACCTTTAGAGCTTGGAAGCAACTTTATTTAAAGTGATCCTGTAAAGAAAGGGATATGGAGGCTTCCCCGATGCAGGTGGTTTTGGCGCCGGTATGGCACTAATGCTATAGTGTAGTAATGGCTAACCTTGGCACTCCAGCTGTGACAAAACTACAAATCCCATCATGCCTCTGCCTCCCCGAGTTAAGCTTAGAGCTGTCAGAGTATTGCAATGCCTTATGGGACTTGTAGTTCCACCACAGCTGGAGTGCCAAGGTTAGCCATCACTGCTATAGTGTGTGGAGTGTGTAAGGGTAATTGGGGTTCCAACAATCGCTGGACCACAAATTACTTTTCCCTCTGAATTGTTAGGACTAGGAAGGGGAATAGTATTTAACGCTGCTGTGAATTTAAGCGGCAGCAGGCTAAGCCGGCAATAGGCAGCGGTAGGATATGTACGTGGCTGCCCAATTTATTTCCTACTAGCTGATGGCCCGGCGTTGCCCGGTTATGTTTTTGGCTGGTGTTGGCTCCGCCGACTTTTTCTAACCCTAACACACAATTACTCAAAGACCTAGTTTGTGAACTTTGTGGTCTTTGGCATCAATAATTTGCATTAAAATGAAACAAATCTAATTAGCTGTGGCTCCACCTCCTTTTCTGAATTTGAACCCCAGTCACCCAATGACCAACTGTACCAGGTTTGAGGCTTGTGCCATTAACAGTGTAAGAGTGGCAGCAATTAAATGTTCCCCTTGAAAATCAATCGGTGAATTTTGATTGGCTTTTGCAGGTTCCACCCACTTTTCCAAATATTAATCCCAGTCATCCAGTGACAAATTGTACAAAGTTTGAGAACCCTGCCATTAACCGTGTAAGAATGGCTGCCGTTTACATTTTCGCAGTGAAATTTGTATTTGTCTCTGCCCACTTTTTGGTTATGGGGATGAAAAGTATCCTGTGTGTTATTCCAGGTAATGTACTATGTGTGTGCCAAATTTCATTCAAATCTGTTCAGCTATTGTTGTGTGATTGAGTAACAAACATCCAAACTCTCACATTTTATAATATTAGTAAGATTAAACGATGCAGAATGCGGGGGTTTCCTGAGGACGTGTACAAAAAAGTGAACTTTGAGGCAAAACCGCTTTTCGCTGGGTTCACATCTTGGTGGCTTTTAACATTGCATTTGCTTGCGGTTTAAGAAATTGCGTCACAATAGGAGTATGAAATGCTCAGGACGGGTCAGAAAAAGCTGTGGCGTCCTTCACATCCCTGTCAGTACAGGGTCACTTTAAGAAGAGAAACTGACCAGGAAGGAGGAAGCTGAGCCTCACCAGTTTTTCCGCTTCTGTATTCATATCTTTTAACTGCTTGATGTGTTCTTTCTTGATCATAAGTATCTTCGATAACCTCGTCTGAAAGAAATAAATGTATTTGACACAGAAGCTGGAACAGCGGAGAGGTGAAAACTGCTAAGAAGTTGTGCCGGGTCAAGTGTTACAACAAAATCACTGGTTGTATGCGGTCTGGTGTTGGTCATGGAGAAAATCCAAGGATATAAACAAAAGTTGTTTAGGTTACACTTCTCAACATTATTATAGTACGTACCCCTTTATGGGAGGTAAGGCTTGCAGAGTCCCCCGTATTGTGATCATCTGAAGTACCCCTCGATGAAGACATATTTGTTAAGCTGGCCACACACCTAGCAATAGTGTGTGTGAGAGTGTGTGTGTGTGTGTGTGTGTGTGTGTGTGTGTGTGTGTGTGTGTGTGTGTGTGAGAGAGAGAGAGAGTGTGTGTGTGTGTGTGTGTGTGTGTGAGAGAGAGTGTGTGTGTGAGAGTGTGTGAGTGTGTGTGTGTGTGAGAGAGAGTGTGTGTGTGAGAGTGTGTGAGTGTGTGTGAGTGTGTGTGTGTGTGAGAGTGTGTGAGAGTGTGTGAGAGTGTGTGAGTGTGTGTGAGTGTGTGTGTGAGAGTGTGTGAGAGTGTGTGAGAGTGTGTGAGAGTGTGTGAGAGTGTGTGAGAGTGTGTGTGTGTGTGTGTGAGTGAGTGAGAGAGAGTGTGTGAGTGAGTGTGTGTGTGTGTGTGTGTGTGTGTGTGTGTGTGTGTGTGTGTGTGTGTGTGTGAGTGAGTGTGTGTGTTGCCTCAACTACAGACAAATGTATGCCGTGTGTATGGGCCTTTAGTCTATCTTCCCTTACATCATTAGAAGTATGGGCACCTTTTTATATGTACATTCTTATAAAACATTTGTTTATGCTTTTACTGAACTAAAAATACTTATTCAGGCTCAATTATGCATCAATTATGCAAACTTAAAGACGTGTAACGAAAAAAACCAAAAAGCCGGGAGGGGGAAGACTCTGGATCCAAATGAGGCTTCCCCATCCTCCTAAGCCTCAGGCATCCAGTGTTGGCTCCCCTAGAAAAAAACAGCCAACATGGCTGTCGACTGCAGCGCAGTAGTACCTGCAATATTTACCTGCCGCAATCCAGCGCAGGCTCAGGCGGAAATAGGCTATCCCAAATGGGTCTGCTCTACTGCACAGGTGTGAGTCGCTAACGGTATTACCTAAGCGCTGCGTAATATGTTGACGTTTTATAAATACAATAAATAAATAAAATAAATAAATAATAAAACAACTTTTCTTATGTCATCGGATAAAACCACCAGGACATTCCAGCGCTGCTATTTGAAAAATGAAGAATGTGATCATGTGGCAAACAATCAACAGGAAGAGGAAGGTCGCTTACTGATGACATCAGTCTACTTACCACCTGAACAAGGAATTCCACCGGAAACCCCCCTATTGTGTTATTGTCTGTGCTGGACAATTTGCATTTCCAGGGAGATTGTGCCAGCAAGGGGTCACTTTCCTAAAATGTAGAATAAAGAGTAGGTGACAACCCAAAACAAAAGTCACAAGTACAAGCTGTTAATACTGCAGGGCTAATTTACAAAATATATTTAGCACCAGACATCAAATGTCAGGACGTTTTACACAAGTAGCTACAGGCAGACTCCCAATCGTTGGCTGGAGCTTGCTAGTGCTGGGCAGTGGCAGATGAGATGCGTTCACAACATGGAGGTACATCTTATGTAACATGAGGTAGAGGTTTCCCTACTGGGTAACCTTATGGGGTTGCAATTGTGGCCATTTGGATTCATCTAAGTGTAGCTGGAAGGTGCTTGCTTGCTAAATAGTAAACGGGCAAGTGTGTAATTCAGCTCAGTGTGCGAAAGAGGCCTAACAGAGCAGCCTGGCCTGGATTCATGAAACTCATCTACTAGAGCAGTGTTTCTCAACATTTTATTGGTATGAACCCCTTTTAAAACCCTGTACTCACAAAGTACCCCCTCACATGGTAAACATTATCACACGTACCCCTTGACAAATATATATTTAATCGTAGTACATTATAATTGGTTCTAAACCATTTCCAAGCATTTACTATTGCTTTTAATTAGCTAAAATACTAATTTGGTGCTGTTTAAGTAAGATTTATTTTCTAAAACTCTAAATTTATTTTTGGTCAAGTATATCAAGCCCGAGTACCCCCTAGAACCCTCAGAAGTACCCCCTGGGGTACGCGTACCACACGTTGAGAACCTAGGTACTAGAGCACCGATCTGCAAACTTGGCTCTCCAGCTGTTAAAGAGAGTCTGAAGCGAGAATAAATCTCGCTTCAGACCTCATAGTTAGCAGAAGCATGTGTGCCCCTGCTAAAACACCGCTATCCCGCGGCTTAACGGGGGTCCCTTCACCCCCAAATCCCCTCCGTACAGCGGGGGAGCGCTTCCGCATTGGGGCAGGGCTAACCGCCGCAGCACCTGTCAGACGCGTATCTCCGCCTCTCCCCCGCCCCTCTCAGGCTTCCTTCACTGAGAGGGGCGGGGGAGAGGCGGCGATGCGCTGAGAGGCAGGGCTGCAACCGTTAGCCCTGCCTCCAGGAAGACAAGATTTACGACCAACTCTACGACCAAGGTTTGCGGGGGTGGGTTTGGGGGTGAAGGGACCCCCGTTTAGCCACGGGATAGCGGCGTTTTAGCAGGGGCACACATGCCCCTGCTAACTATGAGCTCTGAAGCGAGATTTATTCTCGCTTCAAAGTCTCTTTAAGGAAATGCAAGTCCCACAATGCATTGCAGGAGTCTGACAGCCACAGTCATAATTCATAAAGGCAACTGCATTGTGGGACTTGTAGTTCCTGAACAGCTGGAGAGCCAATTTTGCAGATCACTGTTCTATGGCGATGACAACTAAAAGGTTACTGAACCTCAGTTTGTCCCTTACTAGTCACATGTAGTACCAATCCAGACTAGAACTGCAGTCACATGTCCACTAATATAGCAACCTTTCACCATTTTCCGATATGGTGCAAGTGAGGGCTAGAAGCTCTCGCCACTTAACTGAACATTTTTAAGAACTCCAGTCTAGGTGCTCTGCATCAGTTGGTGCGTTGTGGTGCAGAGTAACCGAGTGCAGCATCCCGATGTCCAGCATGCAGTGGGTTACAGCATAACATGTGTGTTAACAGAGGCAGTGAAGCATACTTTTTCATTGACTGTATGCCTCTCAACACAGCGCATGGGCAATATTATCCCAAGTTCTGCGAGTTACCCGATTAGCGTGACCGTTGCTATGATACCACGCATTACTAATGCATTACCATAACAGTGGTGGCACTCGAGGGGGAGGAGTTTGTATGTGTGTGTCTCTTGACACCCCCCCCCCCCCCTCGAGTAGCACAGATACCGACTGGTCTAGAATCATCATAAAGCCAGCTGGCCCAATATGGGGTTTTGCCTGGAAAGAGGACTGACTCCATACTTTGTCAAAAATGATGCACTTCTACACATTCCATTCTGTAAACCAGTGGCATGGATTCCCTCAGTACTCACCAGGATGGGCGACTGGACCGGATGTGGGTACTGTAACCGTGGAGGCGTCATGAACATTCGAGACGGCCGTTGTTTTTGTACAAAGGAAGCGATGGGCATGGTCTCATGGGGCTCATTGCTCTGAAAAATACAGTCCGGTTACAGATTTATGAAGGAACAAAAATACATTTAAAAAGGTCTTCAACCACCAAATATTTGCTAAAAGACCATTCATGAGAATAAGTAAAAAAAATAATAATTAGCACCTATACTAAAATAAATTCCCATTTTGTTATAACAGTGCAGCCCTTGGGGGTTGGGGGTGGAGATAGAGGGTTGAACTTACCCAGGAGCATTCAGCTTTAATCCGTCCCATGGCGCTTCCACAGTCACGGTCACGTGACTACCGCACTTCCTCCTTTCGGGTTGAAGGTGGAAGTGCGGTAGTCACATGACCGTGAATTGGAATGCAGCGTGGGACGCGCTGAGAATTAAAGCAGAAAGCTCCTGGGCAAGTTTAAAGTGAACCAGAGAAAAAGCACCCTCATGTACTTTACCATATATATCAGTTGGAAAATTAGAGAAAACACCTACCCTGCTCTCGGTTTCATTCTTCACTGCTCAACCTGCTTGTTATCAGCCCTGATAAAATCCCCGACTGACCATTCAGTCTGGCTTTGCTCAGGAATCATTATAGCGGAGTCTGTCTTCTCTGATGTCTTTTCAAGGCCAAGCCTGCCCCCTTCTGGCTCTGATATAATGACTCAGCTATAAGGATTCCAGAGCAAGGTCAGACTGAATGCTCAGTCCGGGATTTTATCAGGGCTGATAACATGCAGGCTGAGCAGTAAAGGATGACACAGAAAGCAGGGTAGGTGTTTTTTTCGAATGTTCCCACTGATATATATGGTAAAATACATGAGGGTGCTTCGTCTCTGGTTCACTTTAATTCTCCCCTGCCCTCCCGCTCAGATGTGCTAATTACCTGGATGAATACTGAATAAAACCTATTCGGATTCAATCCGTTGCTCATCCCTGCTCTCGGCAGGTCTTCTGTGTCCCGGTCACTTCTGATCACATGACATTACATACGATTGGGATCCAGGAGACCATGTCAGTGGTGCAGCACCACCTGCTGGTAGAAGAGGGGTTATTTTAGAGATTCTTCATCACCACTCTTCCACCACAGGGGTGGTGCTGCACCACTGGCATGGTCTCCTAGAACCCGATCATGTCATCCCATGTGACCGGAACAGAAGAGACCTGCCGGGAATATGTTGCGGGCACGGTGGAGGAAGAAGAAGCCATCTGGACAGGGATGTATCATCAGCTCTCCCTGCCGCCACCTCTACCTCACCGCCACATAACTCGCCGAGCCTGCCAGGCTGGGGAAGGCACAATTCCACAGCAGCAGGAAAATTTCAGCCCTGCAGCAAAAGTTTCTTTATTTAGCTGCTAAAGGGTTACTAAACAATGCCAGTTGCCTGGCAGCCCTGCTAATCTCTTTGGCTGCAGTAGTGTCTGAATCATCACACCAGAAACACACATGCAGCTAATCTAGTCAGACTTCAGTCAGAGCACCTGATCTGCATGCTTGTTCAAGGTCTGTGACTAAAAGCAATACAGGCAAAGAATCGGGACAGCCAGGCAATCTGCATTGTTTAAAAGGAAATAAATATTGCAGCCTCCATATAAGTCTCACTTCAGAGGATCAGTGCATATGAACGAAGAGTTGAGGCAGAATTATGCAAAATTCTTATCCACATTAATGGAGCCTGAAACACAATCAAGTTTTACCTCAGCTTAACTGGTTCGTTTTTAAGCTGCATAAACATGTATCAAATGTTTGCACAATTCCACATCAACTCAGAATTATATGCACTTGATTGACCATCCTTAGTGTCTAGGAATCGCACAAAAGCCAATTCTTATCCCAAAAACCTTTTTATTCTGTCGTATCCAACCATAAGAAAAGGTTCAGTGAGCAGTGTGTTCCCTGTAAACGGTAAAGTTGCACCACACGTTATGTGGCATATAGTGAAGCATACAGGCAATCAAAGTATGCTACACTGTACCAGTACCAATTTGCGGTAGTGCACTGCATGCAATGCATTGGAATGCCACATGCTGTTACATTGTCCCCACCGCACAGAACGTTGTATAGGTGGTGCACTGTGGAATCACAGCTGAACTTGCCGACTGTCACATGACCACTCCATGCCCCTGACGGCTCATGCTATGAAGATGGAGGGAAGAGGAGAAAAACAAGGACAGCAGGAGTCATCAGAAAGGGGCATGAGGGCTGATAATAAGGAAGTCAGCATGCAGGTGTGAGTGACCTGCAGGAGTTTTTCGTATGGCTGGACAAGACAGAAAGAAAGGTGTTCAGGGGTAATCAGCATTTATAATGCACTGCTGTTCCAGGATATAACAATACATTCACTAGCAGTGCCACTTTCCATCTGTTCTATTCACACAGCCACATCCTTTACCACATCATTACATTTCTTCTGTGTTTGCCGCCACATCTAGACCACATTACAACCACAGTCTCTGTACTCGTGTACTCAGCATTTTTGGTATTTTTATTTGTACAGCAGTTCCCACATATTCATAAAAGAGTAGCAGTCATCAAGTGTCCCCCCTCCTTTGTGCTTGGAAGAGGGGCAAGAAGACTACTTTTTTTACAGAACTTTAAAAAACTAAACACAGTGAACATTTGAGAAGTGGGCATAGCTCCCAACTGTGTCTCTTTTGGAGGGACAGTCCCTCTTTGGGAGCCCTGTCCCGCTGTCCCCCTTATTTGTCCCTCTTTCAGGACTTTGCCCCTTTTTCTAGGTAAATATATACATTTCTCTACTAAAAAAATTTGACTCAAAACTTTATTCCCATCCTTTAAATTGATATATTACTAATTTTAAAGTGTTAATATGAAGGAAAATGAACCAGGATAGAAAGGACCAGTGTGGTTTGAATTATAAAACATATTTTTCTTATGTACGGTAATCTTTATGGTAGGCGTGACTAGGGGTGATGGGGGTCTGATCACTGGTGTGGCAGGGGAGTGGCTTAAGTGTCCCTTTTTCTGATCTCAAAAAGTTGGAAGGTATGGAAATGCTTGGAGGCTTCCAGCACCTGACAATTACCACCCATGTGTATTATTGACAGCTTCTCAATGCCTGTGCGAATTATCCCTTTCTGTGTAGTATGACCAGGGCTGGTTCTCTCATGAAGCAAGGTGAAACATTTGCATCAGGCGCAGAGATTTCAGGGGCAGCATTTTTGTACTGTGCGTACTTTCCTGAGGAGGAATGGAGTGGCTGAAGGTGAGCAGTGTGTTTGTCACAGACTCACAGCCCGCCAGTGAGCGATTGTGTTGAGCTGCAACATGTCGTGAGAATATTAAATGGAGCAGAGTAAATTGTTGGGTGCTGTGCGATCATTCCAAATCGGGGTGGGGCACATCCTCAGAAGTTTGCCTCAAGCAGCAAAAAGTCTGGAACTGGCCCTGAGTACGTCCAACCATTAAGATCTCATGAACAAGGCTCTGATGTGCTCCAATAAGTCCCAGGGTTTTTCTAGACTTCCTGATTTAAAGGCCCAGCCACACCCACTCTGGCTCCCACTATGACTCCTCCCACCCGGTGCCCCATCTCTCTCTTGAACCCCTGGTCATGATCATCCTGCTGTTTTGCCTTCACCGACAACTTGGGCAGAGTTATGGATGGAGAAACCTCATCAGTCTCCTGTCCACCTAAAGCTTGCAGCTCCGGGGCTCACAGTCATGTGACCGCAGTGATGTTCCAAAGCAACCATGGTGAACTGCACAGCTGCAGGCAAGATGAAAAGACTGGAGTGAGGAGAGGTAGCTATGGTGACCGGCACACTTCCAACTCCTCTGCATGCATAGGGGGGCCCTGCACATAAACAGCGCATTTTCATTTTTTTTTTTTATAAAAAACAGTTTTAAATTATTTTTTTTAAAGCCATGATGCATGTGTACACTTGCAATATCACATATATTTATGACAATCAGAGCCTGTCTGCAAATGAACTTACCAGGACTTCATAGTCTGGGATTGTATGCGTGCCGAGTCCATTTCTATCAAACGTGACCCTGTAGGTAGAATTCTGGGTGTCTACAGCATCGATCTGACCAGTGAAAAGGCCGTCATGGATACCTCGTAACCGAGCTGAGGGAAGATGGAGAAGGATTAAAGCACTTCTATGCTAAGCAGTCATACCCTGGCTCATGCTCCCAGTGGTACACAGTATTATGTTGTGTCACACTAGTGTTGTTGTAGGAAGCAGTCTGAATTTAGTCCCGCACACTTACCAATAGCATTGGCTCTATGGTGGATTACCACTTGTGTTTAAATACACTGTCTCTAGGAAATTTCCTGAAGTGATATCTGAATTTCTGATGGACGGTGGTATGACAATCAACACAAACCCCACCCCTTTCCCAGTATGATGCAGATACAGGTGGTGCCTCTTGGCTGCACACACAACTTTCTTGTAATTCATATACAACAGCAATCTTTAATTATTAAAACATTTGTACCTGGAAATGTTTTAAAAAGTTATGGAAATGAGAATGCTTCTAAGGTGTGTGAGATGTTTTATTAATCTGCTACCTGTAACTTTTGTTCCAATGACCAGGGAGAGGGGGATCTCATCCGGGAGGTCCTTGTACTGGGACACGTCGGTGGCTTTTCTCTGCTGCAGAAGACGGATCCTCTGCCTCTTCTGCTCCAAAGCCGACCGCTCTTCCTCGAAGAACGCCGCAGAGCACCTGCACAGCAAACCACAATGTACATGTGACACATCGGAACCACAGGGTAAACCTCCTTCAGGCTAACTATAGGCAGATCTCTTTCTGTATCATAACCGCAAGTTTCCTAAATGACACTGTTGATAATGCCAACAACCATTCTGGATCCAAAAAGTCCTATAACCATTTTGTAAGAGAAGGACTACTTTGTATTTGTATCACTAAACGTGGTCATACATTTCCAGATGGCCACCAGATTTGATCATTAGATAGATCTCACTCTGATAGAATCTGATCAGAGATGGATATTTTACCTGCCACACACTACAATAGATTTCCAATAGATTTTACTGGCTGGGGTTCCATCAATCGCATATACACCTTATGTATCACAAGTACTTGTCTAGCTTCTGGCAGGCTGCATCCAGTAGCTCCTGGTCAGGAGAGTGGGAGTTCCTTACCCATCACAAAGCAGATCACCTGACCCAGCCCAACTCCTCCCACTGCTCAGAGGTCAACCGTGTGTGGCAAAAACTGTAAATTTATAAAAGCCATGTGTCCCTTTCATCACTGATTATTATTATTGAAATATATATATATATATATATATATATATATATATATATATATATATATATCCTGACCATAAGACGCACCTAAGTTTAAAGGACAAAAACCGGGGGGGGGGGGGGGGGGGGGGGGGGGGGGGGGAATATATACCAATCCTGGTGCATCCATGGTGAAGGGGCATCTTGTGGATTATGCCCCCTTTGTACCTCGTGTCTCCCTGTGCCCCCCATGTGTCCTCCTTTGTACCTCCCTGTCTCCTCCTCTATGCCCCTTTGTTCTCTGAATGGGCACTGTACAGCAAGTCCCCAACATTGCGCCGGGTTGGAGGTTGGTATTGGCAGGCGTTCACAAGTCAGGAACTCCCTGCATTTGGAGTATATAAGACACAATGACTCCCCCCCCCCCCCACACACACTTTTGGGGGAGAAAGTGTGAGTTAGTCCAAAAATAAAGTAAGCAATGATATCTAGGCACACAGACCACTTTATCATTGTAATTTGGTGAATGAACAATGCAGTAGAAATATGAAAACTAGTGTCAAAAGTCTAACTGATGAACACGATAGCAATAAACTTGCCCCATTTCTCCTTGTGGGGGATGCACAGATTTCCTTACCATGTATACGCACCGATAAGCCCTCCTCTGCGCATGTACCGACCCCCCACACACTTGTGCCCTAAAAAAGGTCAATAGCTATATCCTGTAAATTGGCCAACTACCCAATGTGCCGCCATCTCCCCCATGCATAGTGCTGGATCGTGCCAGCGGATGCAGGGTGCGCTGAGAAACATGCCGGAGTATGTATAGCTACCTGTCCTCGCTCCGGCTTAAATCCTCTGGTGCAGCTTTCCAAACGGGCCGCTAGATGCTCCATCGTGCACTATGCATAGCCCCCCCCACACGTCGCCGGCAGTTTATCTCCCGCAGGTTGGCTGACTCCCCAAAATTTGGGTGTAAAAAAAATGTTGGCCTATCTGTGACGATATATGTAAATTCCTGGCCTGTGAATTACTAGTGAAGAGCAAAACAAAACACCTAATTTGCCAGTTGTCCTCACGCAGGAAGCGGAGATCAGCAAACCCGTGAGCAGTTTGTTCACACCTGTGGGACACAGCAGCGTTAAATACTGCAGCAGTGCTGTACTGACTACACAGACTTCAGGAGGAAGCTTGGCAGTGAAAGAGATGAATATCTACTGAACGGTGCTGTAAATAGTATGTAGGAACTGGAGATTACAGTGAGGAACTTGAAGTGCTGCTGCTCAGTTCAGGTACACCTTAATTATTATTAACCCCTGCAGCTCACCTTCGCGGCTTCCCCATAAGCCGCCGGATTTTGCCCCATTCCACCCTGGTGAGTTTCCTGGTCTTAAGATTGGGGAAGGATTCTTTCAGACACACACAGAAATCATTATCGCCTTCAAACAGGGGCCTGCAAACAAGAAACAGAAGACAAGACAGATGTGTTTAATCACACCTACAGTGCTGCGTAATATGTTGCCATTTTGCTTTACGTATATAAAAGGAAAAAGCTGTTACTCTGTGTCTATACCGATTGATGATAACCAGCCGCAGTGTGTGCCGATTCCTGATTTACAACTGTGATTTTAAATGGTTCCCACCACTTCTACATTTACATGTGGTCTCTATAATTCTTATCATCTCTCTGCAGTGGTTATGATCTGTGTGATGCTCTGCCTGACCTGCTGGTGGCACCGTCTTCCAAACGGCTGACTTTCTCCACCTGTGCCTTTTTTCCATCCACAATTAGCTTGCAGTTCCAGCCTTTATTTGCAGGCGTTACCGGAGTTGCAAACTAGTCTGGACTTCCACCTCCCACCAGCAGATGTCCTCCCACTATTCTCAGCCCCATTATATGCAATCAACTGACATCTGTTTTTCTCCTATTTAAAGTGTACCTTTAAAAAGACTAACGAAAAAAAAAAGTTCCCCTGGGGGGTAGTCCCCTAGGTAGGGGGAAGCCTCTGGATCCTATCGAGGCTTCCCCCGTCCTCCTGTGTCGCACGGCGGTCTCGCTGCAGCCCACAAAACGCACAGCCAACAATTTGTCAGGCTGTGTAAGATTTACCTTTTCTGGCTCCAGCGGGGCCGCGGTTGTGGCTCTCCGCTCGGAAATAGCCAAACTCGAGCAGGTCCGCTCTACTACATGGGCGCAGGAGACTTCCGCCTGCGCAGTAGAGCGGACTGACAGATCGGCTATTTCCGCCTATCTCCGACCGGAGAGCTGACACTGCGCCTGCGCTGGAGCCGGGAAGGTAAATATTTACATCCCCACCGTTCCCGGAGCTTTAATCGCTGCCACCGTGGGACACAGGACGATGGGGAAAGCCTCGATAGGATCTGGAGGCTTCCCCCACCCGAGGCGAGTACCCGCCTGGGGAAACTTTTCTTAGTTACAGATTTTCTTTAAAGTGGAACTACAGTCATTACATAAACAAATGTCAATCTCTGCAGCAAATATATATATTTTTATTTGTTTTAAAGCTTAAAAACCTTCCTTTCCCTGTGGTCACATGATTTATGACTACAGGAAGCTGACCAAGTTCACTGTTGGGAATAAAGTTCAGCGTCCTGTAGGCATAATCATGTGACTAGAGCACACAGAAAGGGAGTCTTTTTAGCCTTTATAACCCCAGCGATGCTATCTATTTAATGCAACAGTAAGTGCAAGGAATTTTAGACAGAATATGTGAGATTGTAGATCAGCGTGAACTATTAGGTCACCAGACCTAAAAGATTACACACTGCTGTGTAGTCTTATGAGCCGCATCTGACATTCTCTCAGGAATGACGGTACTCACTTGTCGATATTAGAATAAAACCACTCGTATATACACCATTTGTGCGCTTTGGGCAGTTTCAGGAGGTTCCGTAGCCTGTAGCCAATTTTCTGTGACGCCTTCTTCACTGGGGTAGTTGTGGTGGATGTAAACTTCTAAAAGGAAAACAAATGTATTTCAGAGCACAGAGTAACTATAAGGTTTAGGTAGGTATAGGGAAGGTTTATTAAAATATTACAAATATAAAAACCCAGGGACTGAGGGCCTGCCACAGCAGACAATTCCCAAGCAATCTGGTATCATTCCTCCCCTTATACAAAAAAAGAGCAAATTAATCCCGGATCAATGCATTTCAGTAAGCATCCAGCAGGGGGCAGATCAGCAAAGTGACAGGTGAGGAAACCAGTTTCATCATTATCTCTTTTTGTAGACCTCAAGCCTGCATCATAGGAAACCTGAAATGAGAAGGATCTGGAGGCTGCCACATTTATTTCCTTTTAAAGAGGAACTCCAGTGAAAATAGTGTAATAAAAAAAGTGCTTCATTTTTACAATAATTATGTATAAATGATTTAGTCAGTGTTTGCTCATTGTAAAATCTTTCCTCTCCCCGATTTACATTCTGACATTTATTACATGGTGACATTTTTACTGTGGGCAGGTTATGTAGCTGCTGCTAGCTGTTTTGGCTGTTACAGACAGCTGTAAACAGCCATTTCCTGTCTGTGAACATTGTTACATTGTGGCAAACTGTCAAAATTACCTCCGTCCCCAGAGCTTCTTGTGGGAGGGGTTTCACCACAATATCAGCCATACAGCGCCCCCTGATGGTCTGTTTGTGAAAAGCAATAGATTTCTCATGTAAAAGGGGGTATCAGCTACTGATTGGGATAACGTTCAATTCTTGGTTGGAGTTTCTCTTTAACCTCCTCTGCGTTTCACGCACGAGTTTTGTACCATAAGTTGAACAATTTTTATGAAGCGTTCCTTTATATTGTAAGCATTTTTTTGCGGACTGCTTGCAAGTAGCAGTTATGCAAGCATGTGCACAATAGAAAAAATAACTTTTTATAATTTAACTTTTATTTTTTGTTTTAATGTTTTGTCCTTTCTTTTTTACACATACACTTAGAATTTTTTTAATTGGATCCAATACAGGTGTTTGTATTGCAACCAATAAAAAGAATTGAATTTGCCACACAGAGTCATCACAGAGACACGCCAGTGGACATGAGATCTCTAAGGTACAAGAAGTAACGAAGGAGGAAGAACGGAGATCGCTGCTGGGGATCACTGAGAAAATGTCGGGAATGCGCTTGCAGGGAAGCCGCAATATGCCAGTGAGGGATCCAGCATGCCAGCGATGATGCAAGTGAGTTGATGTAATGCTGGACGAGCCTGACTCGTCCTTACCATTCCTAGCCAGTTTTTTTTTTTTTTTTTTATAAACAAGTCAAGCTCGCCCTTAACATTACTTAAACAATACCATATGCCTGGCAGTTCTGCTGATCTCTTTGGCTGCAGTAATATCTGAACCACATACCTGAAACAAGCATTATAGCTAAACCAGGGACACTTTGGTCAGGCCAGGCGCTCACTGGAAGCAGCACTTGCACTTCCTACCTAGCGCTTTGTGCAGGAGTTTCTGAAGCCTTGGCCCGCCAATTTACACATTGTCGTTGCTTTTGTGCAAGGAGGCGGGGCTACTTGCCAGTAGCTGGCACACGGACCTGACACGTAGGTAAAACTTTGAAAAACACAATTGCACACAAGATTGCCGCAAAAGCGCTTTGAACAGGGATTCAAAAGCAATTTTACAATGCTCCTGTACTTTGTATTGCTCCAAAAATGCTGCATTTCCCAAATTGCAGTCAATTCTGTAGGTTTGAGTCCATTGACCTTCATTAACCCAGTCTCATTAAAAAAGCCAATAAATAAGTCAGCCTTCATATTATATCTCTCACTTCAGGTGTGCTTTAAAGAGGAACTCCAGGCAAAACGTAGAAAGATCTGTTGCAAGTTTCCTGGTCTGTCATCTCTTGTATGTTAGGAAAATATGGCTGAACTAGGCAGCGATAAGTTCTGACACTCCAATGTGACAGCTAGTCATCAAGGCTCATTGTCAGCTCAGTATTAGTTCTTAGTCACCCCTACTACTAGGAGGGTGCAGCTGGTAACAATGATGTAATCAGGACATGAAAATCTTTTCTCAGTTGCTTGCAAGCTGTAAGTGAGCCTAATGAGCGAGGGGTCAGGAATCTACAGTGGGATGTGAACGTTTGGGCAACCTTGTTCATAGTCATGATTTTCCTATATAAAATCACTGGTTGTTACGATAAAAAAAAAAAAAGTCAAATATATCATATAGGAGACACACACAGTGATATTTGAGAAGTGAAATGAAGTTTATTGGATGTACAGAAAGTGCGCAATAATTGTTTAAATAAAATTAGGCAGGTGCATACATTTAGGCACGGTTGACATTTTATTGACTCCAAAACCGTTAGAACTAATTATTGGAACTCAAATTGGCTCGGTAAGCTCAGTGACCCCTGACCTACATACACCGGTGAATCCAATTATTAGAAAGTATTTAAAGAGGAACTCCAGTGAAAATAATGTAGTAAAAAAAAGTGCTTCATTTTTTACCATAATTATGTATAAATGATTTAGTCAGTGTTTGCTCATTGTAAAATCTTTCCTCTCCCAGATTCACATTCTGACATGTATTACATGGTGACATTGTTACTGTGGGCATGTTATGTAGCTGTTTCTAGCTGTTCTGGCTGTTAGACAGCTCTAAACAGCCATTTCCTGTCTGTGAACATTGTTACATTGTGGCAGTTTGCCAGGAGTACCGCGGTATTCAGAGCCTCTAGTGGGAGTGGTTTCAGCACAAAATCAGTCACACAGCGCCCCCTGATGGTCTGTTTGTGAAAATCATTCTATTTCTCATGTAAAAGGGGGTATCAGCTACTGATTGGGATAAAGTTCAATTCTTGGTTGAAGTTTCTCTTTAAGGTGGGTCTTTTAATTTTCTCTGAAGAGTAGCAGCATGGGGGTCTCACAACAACTCTCAAATGACCTAAAGACAAATTGTTCACCATCATGGTTTAGGGTAAGGATACAGAAAGCTGTCTCAGAGATTTCAGCTGTCTGTTTCCACAGTTAGGAACATATTGAGGAAATGGAAGACCACAGGCTCAGTTCAAGTTAAGGCTCGACGTAGCAGACCAAGACAAATCTCGGATAGACAGAAGCGACGAATAGTGAGAACAGTCAGGAGTCGAACCACAGACCGGCACCAAAGACCTACATCATCTTGCTGCAGATGGAGTCACTGTGCATCGTTCAACCATTCGCCATTCGGCGCACTTTACACAAGGAGATGCTGTATGCAAGAGTGATGCAGAGGATGCCTTTTCTCCACCCACAGCACAAACAGAGCCGCTTGAGGTATGCTAAAGCACATTTGGACAAGCCAGCTTTCTTTTGGAATAAGGTGCTGTGCACTGATGAAACGAAAATTGAGTTATTTGGGCATAACAATGGGCGTTATGCATGGAGGAAAAACAACACAGCATTCCAAGAAAAACACCCGCACCTACAGTAAAATATGGTGGTGGTTCAATCATGCTGTGGGGCTGTGTGGCCAGTGCAGGGACTGGGAATCTTGTCAAAGTTCAGGGACTCATGGATTCCACTCAGTAACAGCAGATTCTGGAGACCAATGTCCAGGCATCAGTGACAAAGCTGAAGCTGTGCCGGGGCTGGATCTTTCAACAAGACAACGACCCTAAACACTGCTCAAAATCCACTAAGGCATTTATGCAGAGGAACAAGTACAATGTTCTGAAATGGCCATCTCAGTCCCCAAACCTGAACATAATTGAAAATCTGTGGTGTGCGTTAAAGAGAGCTGTCTATGCTCGGAAGCCATCAAACCTGAATGAACTAGAGATGTTTTGTTAAGAGGAATGGTCCAAAATACCTTCAACCAGAATCCAGACTCTCATTGGAACCTACAGGAAACATTTAGCGGCTGTAATCTCTGCAAAAGAAGGATCGACTAAATATTGATTTCATTTCTGTTTTGTGGTGCCCAAATTTATGCACCTGCCTAATTTTGTTTAACCCATTCGCGTTCCGTCGTTTTCACTTGAGCAATGTTCACCTCCCATTGATTAGCCTATAACTTTATCACTACTTATCACAATGAACTGATCTATATCTTGTTTTTTCCGCCACCAATTAGGCTTTCTTTGGAGGGTACATTTTGCTAAGAGCCACTTTACTGTAAATGTATTTTAACAGGAATAATAAGAAAAAAACAGAAAAAATTCATTATTTCTCAGTTTTCAGCCATTATAGTTTTAAAATAATACATGCCTCCATAATTAAAACTCACGTATTTTATTTGCCCATATGTCCCGGTTATTACACCGTTAAAATTATGTCCCTATCACAATGTATGGCGACAATATTTTATTTGGAAATAAAGGTGCATTTTTTCCGTTTTGCATCTATCACTATTTACAAGTTTAAAATAAAAAAAAAATATAGAAATATTTCATCTTTACATTGATATTTAAAAAGTTTAGACCCTTAGGTAAATATTTACATGATTTTTTTTTTTATTGTAATTTTTTTTTATATTAAACATTTTATTTGGGTATTTTTGGGAGGGTGGGATGTAAACAATAGTTTTATAATGTAAATGTGTGTTTAGTTTTTTTTTTTTTTACTTTTAGTTGTAGTTTTACTTTTTGGCCACCAGATGGCGGCCATGAGTTTGTTTACATGACGTCACTCTAAGCGTAACATACGCTTAGAGAGACGCATGGGGGAGGCAACAGCCAGAAAAAGCTAAGCTTCCGAGAGAAGCTGTCGCTTTTTCAGCGGGGGAGAGGAATCAGTGATTGGGCACCATAGCCCGATTCACTGATTGCCTGGCTAACGAACCGCGGGCCGGGTGCGAAATAGGTTAATCAATTATTGCACACTTTCTGTAAATCCAATAAACTTAATTTCACTTCTCAAATATCACTGTGTGTGTCTCTTATATGATATATTTAACTGACATTTTTTATCTTAAAGGATACCCGAAGCGACGTGACATAATGAGATAGACATGGGTATGTACACTGCCTAGCACACAAATAACTATGCTTGGTTCCTTTTTTTTCTTGCTCTGCCTGGATGAGTTACATATCAGGTATGTAAGTGGCTGACTCAGTCATGACTCAGACAGGAAGTGACTGCAGTGTGACCCTCATTGATAAGAAATTCCAACTATAAAACACTTTCCTAGCAGAAAATGGCTTCTGAGGGCAGGAAAGAGATAAAAAAGGGTCAACAATTTACAGATTTTTGCTCTGGCATACTTCAATGAATGTGTCATTGAGCAAAACCAATAAAACCGTTAAACTTAAAAGTAGATTTAAACATAAAATACAACTGTGGAATATATTAAAAACTCATTTTTAAAAGAAGGAAGATAGATACAATAGTTTATTTCATTAATTTTCGCTTCAGGTGTCCTTTAACAACCAACGATTTATACAGGAAAATCATGACAATTAACAAGGTTGCTCAAACTTTTGCATCCTACTGTAAATTTGGCTGGATAGTGTACTGGTTAAAGGGGACCTGAACTTTTGTACACAGTCTGTATGCATGTTGGATTATTATGGCTCTGTACATATTAACAAGCTGACACATCATTGCATTCCAGCGGTTCTGAAGGTGTGTTTAGCTTCTAAGGGTACAATGGTTAATTTGCATATATTCAGCAGTGGTGCCTGGGAGACATCTCGAGCTCACTCCAACCTGAATTATCGCAAATTCTTTCTGTTTTAGGAAAGCAAACTTTTGTTGAACTTTTGTACTGGACAGAATACAAACATATAGAAATGCAGCCTGTATGTACTTAGAGAGTTTAGCCCCTTCATTTGTGACTAAGCACAAGTTGTAATTTGATCAATTAGCTTTGTCAGCTGACTTCCATGGCAGAGAGCTCATTTGTAAACAGTTAACAATATGGCTTCCATGAAAGATGAAATAGATTACTGCTGATTTATTGCAGGATTTGTATCAGCTGTAACAAATAAATGTTTTTCCTTAACATATTATGCTGCTGCTTATCTTTTAGAGCTGAGATGAAGTTCTGAGTTTAGGTGCTCTGCCTCTGACACAGGAGACCAGGGTTCGAATCTTGCCTCTTCCTGTTCAGTAAGGAGTCCTTGGCCAAGTCTCCCTAACACTGCTACTGCTTACTGAGCACACCCTAGTGGCTGCAGCTCTGGCGCTTTGAGTCCGCCAGCAGACTCAAGCGCCAGTTTATAGCTTCAAAAATGGCTCGAGTCTTGGGCTGACACTCACCTGCGGTACAACGGCAGTCTTCTGGTTTCTTTTTGGTGATCTGGTGTTAATTTGCCGATCATCTTCCTCAGATATTAGCCGGCTCCGCTTAGAGCTTCTGTGGGGCTGTACATAAAAATATATATTTGTAGAATAAAATTGCTTAGTTTTTACAATATTCATTAAAGTGACACTGAAGCGAAAAAAAGCCTCATGATATAATGAATTGGTTGTGTAGTACGGATAATAGAACAATAGTAGCAAAGAAAATAGTGTCATTTTTATTTAGTGTGTGTGTGTGTGTATCATTGCATCATTATCTAATAATTGCAGTTTCCACAACACACTCAGCATTTTAAATGATTTCACAGAGCAGGCTACTAACCCTTTGAACTTTTCTCTGCAGAAAAACCATAAAGAAGAAATAATGATACCGTAGAGATAAGTGTTTCAAAAGACAGTGCTGTCTACAACTCACAGCAGCTCTTTTGCATAGCTAACTGAAGTTTCTGAACTCTTCCTGTACTGGAAACAATGAGACTCATATCTGTGCTAATAAGGTTTTATTTCTTAGCTGTACTACACATACAAATCATTATCACAAGTTTATATTCACTTCAGATTCCCTTTAATAAATTATTTAGTGAGTGTTTGGCCATTGTAAAATCTTTCCTTTCCCCTATTTACATTCTTATGGTGCCCACTAATGAGCCAGTCTTTTTTTGTCTGATCTTACCATTTCTCCGCAATATAAGGAACTGCCTAAAGTATCCATTCAATATCTTCACTCAGTTTTCCCTTCTTCTACATAGAATAGGTAAGATTGGACAAAATTGATTGGATCATTAGTGGCTACTATAAGAATTACCACACATAGGAAATCTTTACTGCTGGCAGATGCATCACTGCGGAATGTTTTTTCTGTGTTGGGAAGTGAGCAAAAACAACACCTGGTCTCCCAGAGTGCTCTGGGAGGAGAAAGCTTCATAACCTAGGCTAAACATTACTGGGAGAGTGGGCTATATACCAATATACAGCTATATATAGATACAAGAAGTGTCTCTAATGCCGAAACCAGGAAAATAAATGTAAAAGTGGGTATCCTGGATAGTGTAGTACATTCTACTATAGGTCGTTACGGTGCCTCTTTATGCGCACTAAATGAGGTGGTTAGAATGCTGACTATATGCGTAGGTTTTGGGAATGAATTCAGATTTAGGAATATTGGCAATAGAAGAATGGTTTTGGAAGATGTATTTGATGGTGCAGTACCACATGAACCCTAGTCTTTACAGCTCTATAGAATAGATATCAATCATGTTGCTGCAGCTGGGCGGATGCTACACTCGTCAATACATCTCTTAGGCCAGGCGGGGGAGGCTCCACTTTCTTTTTTTGTGCATTTTCCTTTTAAAGCGGATTTTAACACCCAAAAAAAAAAAAAAAAAAAAAAAGGCCTAAAAATAATGTCCCAAATATATGTGTAAAACCATTTTATTCTAAAAGAGGTCCCTATATGTCCCCTAATTTTTATTTTACCTGGTTTGTGTGCACAACTGGGCTAAACTGTGTAGTACAAACAGAATTGTGGGGAGTTTTTTTCTTTTCTCTTTTGTAGCTACAGTAACACGCTCATCTCATGCAAATAACAATAACTTCTCATTTCAGATGAAATAAGGACACTATGCCCAGAAGGCAATTGAACAACCCCCCCCCCCCCCCACACACCCTTTTAAGAGTTTACATAGTGATGTAAGTGTTATCCAAGTGATGTTTGCTGTAGGAGGGACAGTAATCTGTAAAATAAGCGTGGACACTGAGCTGGGTAAAAAATAGATAAATAAAAAGGGCAGAAGTGATGTCACTTTTGGCATCACAGAAAAACAGTAAGGCACCGTTCACACTGCACGTGCTTCGAGCCGCGTTTTGGAAACGCGTGCAGGTGGCCGACACGCACGACATCAGACATTGCATAGAGTGCACTGTCTGATGTTCACACTGCATGCGTTCCGGACCTGTGCGGTCCGGGAACACATGCTGCACGCATTTATTGTAAAAACGCGTGGCTGTCCCATTCACTTTTCAGTGATGGGATCAGCCACGCAACGCACACAACAAACGCGGATGGCGTGCGTTCGTACGCGTTGCGTTCCGCACGCATGGCCATCCGCGTTTGTGATGTGAACGGGGCCTAAAGATGGAAACCAGCAGAAATATGCTTTTATTTTTTTCATATCACATTTCTCTTAACCCCCTTGGCGGTATGAAAAATACCGCCAGGGGGCAGTGCAGCAGTTTTTTTTTATTTTTAAATCATGTAGCGAGCCCAGGGCTCGCTACATGATAGCCGCTGCTCAGCGGCATCCCCCCAGCCCCGCCGATCGCCTCCGGCGATAGGCGATCAGGAAATCCCGTTCAAAGAACGGGATTTCCTGGAGGGCTTCCCCCGTCGCCATGGCGACGGGGCGGGATGACGTCACCGACGTCAGGACGTCATTGGGAGACCTGATCCACCCCTTGGCGCTGCCTGGCACTGATTGGCCAGGCAGCACAGGGGTCTGGGGGGGGGGGGGGGGCCGCGCGCCGCACCGGATAGCGGCGATCGGGCACGTGGCGGCAGCGATCGGGGTGCTGGCGCAGCTAGCAAAGTGCTAGCTGCGTCCAGCAAAAAAAAAAAAATATTTAAATCGGCCCAGCAGGGCCTGAGCGGCACCCTCCGGCAGCTTACCCCGTGTCACACACGGGGTTACCGCTAAGGAGGTTAAATCTGACAGTGAACACTAAAACAACAGGATACGTAAGCTAAATACATTTCTTATTGGATGATTTATTTTTATTTTTTTTCAGTCAATATGGAGTTTCATCCTCCTTTAAAGGAAATGTCAATGTAATGTACCTTTGAAAAGTGAAATAACTAATTCTTGGAGAGGTCATATAGAAGCTGTTGTATTGTACAGAACCACCTTGTGGGCTGTAATAATAGACACTCCGCTACTTACAACATCAACAACGGGACTATTTCCTCCTTTCCATGTGGGCGTTTTCTGCGGCGAATTGTATTTTTCATTCCACGTATTTGATAAACTTCCCTCTGGCAGAAAAGATAGTGAGACCTTAATATGAATTATACCGGACACCAAACAAACTAGTTGACACATAGAACTATTAACTATCCTGGGAAAAAAACAAAAAAATCTCAGGACTATCGCTTTTAAAGGGAACCTGAAGTGAGAGATATATGAAGGCTGTCATTTTTTTTTCCATTTAAACAATAGCAGTTGGTCGGCAGTCAGACAAGATTAGTTGCATGCTTGCTTCAGGTGTGTCAATCAGACACTACTGCAACCAAATAGATCAGCAGACCAGCCAGACACCTGGTATTGTTTAAGGGGAAATAAATATGGCAGCCACCATATGCCCACTTCAGGCTCCCTTTAAAGGCCCACTATTGCGAAAAATAATAAAGGCAATGTACTGCAAAAGTGGATATCCTGAATAATTTACTGAATTCTACCATACAGGATGTCACTACAGTGCCTCCTTTACTAGCTGTTAATTTACTAACCTTCTTTAGAGGAGCTCACAATACATCAGTGTCCCTTTCATTGTCTAGGGCCACTTTTGAGAGGAAGCCAATGAAAGTGAATTGCAGTCATACTAAAAAAAAAAAAAAAAAAAAAAAAACGTACCTAAGGAGAGGGAAGGCTCTGGATCCTATTGAGCCTTCCCCCTCCTCTCCTGGTTCCTGGGCTAACAGTATTCCACCAATATGGTCAAATACTGCTCTATCTGCTGCTGAAGGAGCCTAGGTGTTCCCGAAGACGGGCCGCTGCATATTGCGCACACGCGAGCGCCCCCTCTCGCGCATTCCCAAAGGCGCAGTACAGAGCCGCCTGTCTTTGGGAGCACTCGGCTCCCCAAGACTTCCCAAGCCTCCTCTTACGGGGGATTCTAACTGGGGAGCCAGCGCTGCAACGCGGGGAAAATTAGAGGAGAAAGAAGGCTCTATAGGATCCAGAGCCTTCCCATTCCTGGTTTATTTATTTTTAGTACGATTCCCATTAGCTTTAATTAACCTACCTGTATGTTTTCATACACAGAAGGAACATATAAACTTCATGCAGGCGAAAGCTTTGCCTGGATACAAACCTGGGACCAGTGCTGCAAGGCAAATAACATTTATATTGTGCTTTTCTCCTGGCGGACTCAAAACACCAGAGCTGCAGCCACGAGGGCACGCTCTATAGGCAGTAGCAGTGTTAGGGAGACTTGCCTAAGGTCTCCTACTGAATAGGTGCTGTCTTACTGAACAGGCAGAGCCGAGATTTGAACCCTGGTCTCCTGTGTCAGAGCCCTTAACCATTACACCATCCAGCCAACTAATTAACCACTTTGCTAATGTGCTGCCTAGATTTACTTATGTAGATAAGTATTGCAGGCAAAAGAAGAGTCTTACCTTTCAAACTAACAAGAGCCTTAGCAGAAGAATCTGTAGAGAAAAGTAAAAGAATACAATATTACAATGTAGAATAGGCTAGTGTGTATACACTGTATATGCACAAGCTGTATATCTGGAATGTGCAATCCAGCTGAAACATTGAAAGAAAATGAAGCGGGCGAAAAGATAGGGAGCAAACGGAGTGAGTCAGGAAGCAGGAAGAGGGGAGCAAAGATACAACACAGAAGACATAGAGCGAGGGAGACTAGAGGAAAATAGATATGGAGGCCATCATATTGGGATATAGAGGCTGACGTATTTATTTCCTTTTAAACAATGCACATTGCCTGCCTGTACTGCCGATTCCCTGCCTCTAATACTTTTAGCCATATACCCTCAACAAGCATGCCTATCAGATGTTTCTGAATGAAGCCTGAGGCTAGGAGCACACTAGACTAGGCAATGTGGAAAGCCTTGTGCATTTTCTGCCTAATGAGTTTTTCATGCATTATTGGGGCAGTTACATTATGTTCAATATTTTCCCCTTTGCAAGGTGGTAAAATACAGTTTAATATTAAACTAAAAACATAAAAAACGCATGCAAAAACAGTTTTCTGCATCTACACACGCACACGCACACACACGATTACCAAAATAATAGCGATTCTGCCTAGTGTACCACTAGACTGTCTGGATTTGCCCCATGCTTGTTTCAGGTGTGTGATTCAGACGCTTACTATAGCTAAATAGCTAAAGATAACAGCAGGACAGCCTGTATAGCGCTCAGCATCAGTTTCCTAAAAGGAAGTCGCACACAACTCTGGCAACCAGAAGGAGTACAGTAGGGCAAGAAACGATCTTAAGCTGGAACTTAAAGCTGCTAAAAGGGGGTTCGCTGAGAAGATGAAACGTAACCTGCGCTCGAACGACTCAAGAGCAATATGGAAAGGGCTTAAGGCTGCCACCAACTACAAGTCCCCCGCTCAGCATGCAACACCCAGCTCTGAACTGGTTGAAGAACTCAGTAAATTCTACTGCAGGTTCAAAAGTCAGGAAGGACCAAGGGGCATCTGTCACCACCCACACCTCAATCTCCGAGAACTCTGTCCCAATCCTAAGCTCACCCTCTCCGGGGGGGGTGTGAGCAGGGCTGTGGAGTCGGTCCAAAAATCCACCGACTCCGACTCCTCAGTTTAGGATTCCACCGACTCAGACTCCTCTAATTTGCATATTACAATTTTGTTGATTAAAAGTATGTAACATGAAATTCGTCTCTTAACTGCCAACGCTTAGGAATTTTACAAGACAACTGAAGTGAGAAGGATATGTAGACTACTATATTTATTCCCTTTAGACTAAAACTAGTCCTTGGTAAGAGTACTTGTAAAAGGTACAAACCGGAACAAAGAACATCTATCAGGCCCTAGGCAATGTAACTGTGGGTACATGTAAGAATGATGTGCATGTACTCTGCAGGGGAATGAGGAGATTGTAAACAGACAACATCTCTGTGTTCAATGTGCACAGCATTCTCAGTGGATTCCCTGCAGCTCTGTGGGGAGTGCATATGTAGAGTATAGTACTACTGTGTAACAAAGTAAACCTGAGACAGATGAAATTAAAGTTTTATACATACCTGGGGCTTCCTCCAGCCGCCTTCAGGATAATCAGTCCCTCGTTGTCCTCCTCCACCACCTGGATCTTCTGCTATGAGTCCAGGTACTTGAGTCAGTCAAGCGTAGTGCGCATGAACACACTCCGCCGTGAGCGTACTACACCTGTGCAGCACTATTGCGCAGGTGCAGAATGTTCCTGGCTGTGGGAGCGGCATGCGGCCGGACAGCGCTGACTGGCTGAATTACCAGGACTCATAGCAGAAGATCCGGGTGGTGGAGGACAGTGAGGGACTGATTAGCCTGAAGGGGGCTGGAGGAAGCCCCAGGTATGTATAAAACTTTACTTTTCATCCGTCTCAGTTACCCTTTAATTTGTAGTCACCAAACCAAATTTTAATAACATATCAAATTATTTTATTTCATCAGCAAAGGGAGTGCATACATTTGCATAAATCAGCATCAATGCAGAATTATTTCCATCTCGTTGACCATCTCTATTAGTCACATAGCTACACATCAGGCTTTATTCTTACAGCATAGATGTTATTTAGTAAATATAAGAGATTCCTGTGTACACATCATATATACAGTCACAATCAGATATGTATATCTGACCTTAAAAATAAGGGGACTGCTTTATTGAAGCAGCACAAGTAACTAATTTTGATTGGTTTATTTCATTTTTGTGGACTAAGCACAGCTATTACTGTATATATACTGTATATATACATTATTTTTAATGACTATTATCTGAGAAATAGAACATTTTATCATATTTTCTATTTTAATTACAGTTACAAATTCATTAGGAGTCGGAGTCGGTGCATTTTTTCCCGACTCCGACTCCAGGCACCCAAAATTGCCCGACTCCACGACTCCAACTCCGACTCCACAGCCCTGGGTGTGAGGCCGATGTCCAGTGACTCCGGTTCAAGCTGAACGCCAGGAAAGCCTCGGGCCCCGGCGACGTGACTCCAACCTGCCTTAAAGGACTTCCGAGGCCAAATGTAGAAAAAAAAAATGAAAAAAGTTATATACCTGCATCAGTTTGGAAGGCACAGAGGACGCCGTCCGCACCCTCCCGCCGCTCAGTAGCCCCCCGAATGGCTCCCGACCTCACGGCCCGGGTCGGGCTCTCCTGCCTGTACAAAGATGGCCACCGGAGCTGGCTGCGGCTGCGCAGTCCGCATAGCCGTGAGTGCGGCTGCCCAGCTCTAGGGCCAACCCCCCGATCCACGCTACAGGAAACAGCCTGTTACGTGGATCGGGGGGTTGGCCCTTGAGCTGCGCAGCCACGGCCAGCTCCGGCGGCCATCTTTGTACAGGCAGGAGAGCCCGACCCGGGCCATGAGGTCAGGAGCCGTTCGGGGGGGCTACTGGGCAGCGGGGACACAGCGGAACTGCACGGAGGGCGCGGACAGCGTCCTCCGTGCCTTCCAAACTGATGCAGGTATATAACTTTTTTCATGTTTTTTTTTGTTTTGTTATACATTTGGCCTCGGAAGTCCTTTAACCAGCCTGGCGTTCTATTAAGATCGCCAGGCTGGCGACCGGACGGGTTTTTTTTAATTAAAGTAGTAACAAGAAAGGCCCTTCTTGTTATGCTTTTCTCGTCGCCATGGCGACGATCGGAGTGACATCATGGACGTCAGCCGCCTCCGATCTAGCCCTTAGCGCTGGCTGGAACTGTTTGGTCCGGCTGCGCTGTGCTCGGGTGGCTGCGGCGGCGATCAGGTAGCACACGCGGCTGGCAAAGTGCCGGCTGCGTGTGCACCTTTTTATTTCATCAAAATGGGCCCAGCAGGGCCTAAGCGGCACCCTTCGGCGGTAATGGACGAGCTAAGCTCGTCCATACCGCCCGGCTGGTTAAAGCCTATTCGATGAAACTGGCCCCTATACTCTCCGCCATTTGCACGAAATCACTGGAGGAAGACAAGGTCCCCACATGCTTCAAGAGATCAACCATCATACCTGTCCGTAAGAAACAAGGCGTCTCTGACCTTAACTTTAGGCCTGTGGCACTGACGTCCGTGATCATGAAGACCCTGGAGAGAGTGGTCTTATCTATCCTCAAGTCCACCCATCTGCCTCTCCTGGCCCCTTCCAGTTCACCTACAGGGCGAACCAGTCCACTGACGATGCCTTAAACATCTGCATGGAGCTCATCAATGACCACCTAGACAGACCAGACTCATGCGCCAGAATACTACTCCTGGATTTTAGCTCAGCCTTCAATACTATCTGCCCATGCATCCTCCAGGAAGATCTAGCTGTACTCTGGGTCCATCCAACCCTTTGCGTATGGATCAAGGACTTCATCACCAACAGGTCTCAAGCGGTCAAGCTGGGGTATATCTACTCACGGGAAGCGGCCACAAACACAGGTGCACCCCCACCCCCTGCGTCATGTCGCCCCTGCTTTTCTCCCTGTATACAAATAATTGCAGACCCACGGCTGACTCCGTCAAGGTTATTAAGTTTGCTGATGTCACCATTCACACTATTGTCAGCCTTGTCAACAAGGATAACGTCCAATTGTACTGTCAGCAGGTGGAGAAAATATGCCTCTGGTGCAAGGAGAACAGGCTGGTGTTCAACACTGCCAAGACCATGGAGCCGATCGTTGGCTTTAGGAAATCTGCTCCCACCCCTCCTCCAATCTACATCGATGGAAATGAGGTGGCCAAAGTAGCCTGTACGAGACTCCTGGGCACTACCATCTCCAGTGACCTCCTGCTGAAAGGCCAACATCACGGCCACACAGCGGAAAGCCCAGGAGAGGCTCTTCTTCCTTCGCCAACTGAGGAAGATTGGCAAGCCCCAGGGATTCTGACTAGTTTTTACTCCGCCACCATCGAAATCGATCCTCTGCTCCTCCATCTTGGCCTGGTATGACGGCGCCACCATCAGCGACAGACACAAACTGCAGAGGGTCATCAAGTTCAGCGGAAAGGGTTATTGGGAATCCTCTCCCTTCACTTGACATCATATACAACACCGAACTGCGCTGTAGAGCACTGCGGATTGCCAACGACCTCTCCCACCCAGGTCACCGTTTTTTCAGCCTGCTTTCACTGGGCCAGAGGCTAGGGGTCATACCCACCAGGACTGCTAGGCACAGGAACTCGTTCTATCCCTCAGCTGTCAGACTCTTGAACTCCCTCCACATACTCTACCTTAAGGGGGCCATACACTGAGCCGATAAGCGGCCGATCGATTGATCGCAAATTGATTGACCAATCGATCTGACATGTTGGAAAATTTAGGAAGATCTGTTGAGATTGCTTATTTTACATTGGACCTAATGGAAATCTGATGGCAAAAAAATGCCATGAGATCGATTTTCAATAGATTTCATACTGAAATCTATTGGAAATCTGTTCCTAGTAAAAAATGTTCCTAAACACATCAGATAGATCAGAAATCAATCTGATGATCTATCTGCTGCTAATCTAACGAGTGTATGGCCACCTTTAAGCTGAGTCCTAGGCTGTCTTACATGCCCTCAAGACCAAGGCTGTTCAGTCCCTCTCGCTGAAGTGCCACAATTTGTAGTTCCTGACCTGTATAGTTTTTCTGGTACATTGTTGCTCTCTGCTTGGTAACAGCGTGTATGTACTCTGCTAACTATCCTCTACTTGAGCTATGTATTGTGCCAAAACCAATGTCGGGCATGAATCAGTCATGCTTGGCGAAATAAAGCTTTCTGATTTTCTGATTGCACTTGTTCGATAGTTCCGTCTTCGCATCACGTTTGGAACTCCATAGGGGACACAGAACTCTGCAAATTATGCTGGATGCTGCAAGTAGTGTCAAGATGAGCGCTGCCATTCATCTCAATGTGGAGTGCATTCAATCCCAGAATTAAAGGGAAAGGAGGGACACCGGCAGCCATCCGTCTCAGCTAAGATAACGTCAACTAGGTAACCACATGCAGAAATAGGAGAACATTCAGTGAAGTGGCTGGTTTAATGCTTCCAATTGCTTGTCAGCATGAAGCCTCTTTCCACTGGCGGTCAAACTGCTTGCTTGTTGGGCTGTTCCGCCTCTTGGCCACAAGCGGCATCCGGCTGCAATTACATACAGCCAAATGGCAGCGTTTGGTAACACTACATGAGTCACACTTGACTGGCGGTGCGCGTGCGTGCGTGTGTGCGTGTGCATACACTGCCCATGCCAGCAGGGCTGTGGAGTCGGTACAAAAATCATCCGACTCCAATTCCGACTCTTCAGTTTTTGAAACCTCTGACTCCAGGTACCCAAAATAGCTCTGACTGTCTCCTTGACTCAGACTTCACAGCCCTGCATGCCAGGTGCTAGAAAGCAGACAGGCTGTGAATTCAACACTTTCAGCTGCCTGTGGGAAGGAAGGAGGCCTGAGAATTACTCTCTCCAGTCACTCCTGCCACAAGATTATAACACACAACTCCCACAAGTGACAACAAGGCCGACATGTTCATCTTTGCATAATATGGGACAACCGCTCTATGTGTCATTTACTCTGTCTTATAAATTTATAAATTGTACTATGTGTAGTGTACTAGCACTGTTTGTCACTTGCCAATATGCCTTGTGTCCACAAATAATTCCGGGTGCGGCGCCTGTCGCACTTGGCGAATAAAGTCATTCTGATTCTGATCCTGAAAGGGGAACTTCAGCCTAAACAAACATACTGTTATTAAGTTACATTGGTTATGTTAATTAGAATAGATAGGTAATATAATCTCTTACCCACCCAGTTTTAAAAGAACAGGCAAATGTTTGCGATTCATGGGGGCTGCCATCTTTGTCATGGGGGCAGCCATCTTTTTGGTTGAAAGGAGGTGACAGGGAGCAGGAGACAGTTCCAACTGTCCTGTGTCCTGATAACCCCTCCCAGCTGCACACGCTAGGCTTCAAATGTCAAATTCAAAATGTTAAAAAAAAAAAAAAAATTGCACCAAAACAGCAGAACGAGAACAACAACATCAGAAATCCCATCATGCTTTGCACAGCATAAGGGGAAAACTGCCCGGGCAGTTTTGCTCTGTGTAGCTAAAAGTGAGGCTTGTATAAGAGAAACAAAGTTCTGATGTTGTGAGACTGTTAAAGAAACACCAGGCCTTTTCATTGCTGCTGAGTCGATTTTTAGTCTGGAGGTTCACTTGAACAAGAGCCCAGAGTTGCTGCAATGACATAGATGGAGGAGACATACAGTGCTGCCCACAATTATTCATACCCCTGACAAATTGTGACCTAAAGTTACTTTTAATTTAACCAGCAAGTCATTTTAATTCCACAGGAAATGATATAGGGGTCTCCAACAAGATAATAAGACGATGTATAAGAGGCATTATTGTGGACAAAAAAAAACATTTTCCGCTTTTAATTTACATTTGAGCAAAAAGCGTCCAGTCCAAAATTATTTGTACCCTTCACAAACTCACAAACTGTCACAGTCTGTAAGAAAATCCAAAGTTCTATACCATTCCAAATAGTCCAAGCTGTTCTAAAGCATCCTAATTATCCTGATTAATTGGGAACAGCTTTTTTAATGGACACAACAGGTGAAAAACAGCAGCTCTCTGCAGTTGGTTTGTGGACAGACATGGCTAAGACAAAAGGAGCTCAGTGAGGGCCTGCGGCTGCGCATTGTGGCTGCTCACAAGTCAGGAAAGGGCTACAAGGCCATTTCTAAATGTTTTCAAGTTCCAGTGGCTACAGTGCAAAGTATTATTATGTTCCGCACTGTGGAAAATCTCAGTGGACGTGGTCGGAAGCCAAAAGTGACACCTGTGCTGGCCAGGAGGATAGTGAGAGGTGAATAAGAATCCAAGGATCACCACCAAGGTCCATCCTGGTGAATCTGGTATTTGCTGGTGGCAATGTCTCAAGGGAGACAATCCTACAGACACTGCACACTGCTGGCTTCCACGGATGCAGACCAAGGAGGACGCCACTTCTCCAGATAAGGCACACAAAAGCTTGCTTGGCCTTTGCAAATGCTCATCTGGACAAACAAGAAGACTTCTGGTCTTCTGTGTTATGTTCAGATGAAACAAAAATTGAATTGTTTGGTCACAATGATGTCTCCTTCATTTGGTGTACAAAAGGAGACGCCTTCAACCCAAAGAACACCATCCCCACTGTCACACATGGGGGTGGGAACCTAATGCTTTGGGCCGGGGGGGGGGGTTCAGTCAATGGACCAGGGAACCTAATCGCAGTAAACGGCACCATGAAAAAAGAGCAATACACGAGTATTCTCAATGACAACATAAGGCAGTCTGCAAAGAAACTTGGCCTTGGGCACCAGTGGACATTTCAGCATAAAGATGACCCAAAACACACAGCAAAGGTGGGGAAGAAATTGTTAGAAGACAACATTAACATTTTGGAGTGGCCCAACCAGAATCCAATTGAGAATCCGTGGAGGAAGCTAAAGATCAGTGTGATGGCAAGAAGACCCTCCAACTTGAAAGATTTGGAGCTCATTGCTAAAGATGAATGGGCAAAAATATCAGTGGAGACATGCAAAAAGCTGGTCTGCAATTATAGGAAGTGTTTGATTGCTGTAATAGCCAATAAAGGCTTTTCTATTGATTATTGAGAAGGGTATGAATAATTTAGAACTGGACACTTTTTACTCAAATGTAAGTAAAAGCAGAGAAATGTTTTTGCCACCCCCACCACCACCACCACAATAATGCCTCTTGTACATTGTCTTATCTGTTGGGGGAAAACCTATGTCATTTTCATCAAAAAAATACTTGCTGGTTGAGTAAAAGTATCTAATTCAAAATTTGCCAGGGGGTATGAATAATTATGGGCAGCACTGCACATGGAGAAGTGCTGACGAGAAGCCCCAGCGTGGTATCACTGTTTGCACATTATGCTATCCATATAAGTATAAACGGGAGCGAGGCCTCCTTGCTGGGGGCCCATACACCTTCACCAAAAATAAATCTACTCGCCCAACAGGGGCCGCCTGCACTCTACTCACCTAACAGGGATCAGGAGTGTGGCAGCTTCCATATCCTTATAGCTATACAGTCACTTCATGCACAACAGTCCTGTGCCTTCAGTTTGGCACATACTACGGTCTGGTACACACAGGGCTGTGGAGGTGAAGTCAGAGCAATTTTGGGTACCTGGAGTCGGCGATTTCATACACTGATAAGTCGGAGTCAGATGATTTATGTACCTACTCCACAGCCCTGAGTACAAACTATGAAATTTTTACTTTAGATCCTATTTCAGATCTAGGGAACGATGAGATCCAGGGAAAAACTTACAACCCAATGATTGCCATCGACCGATACCAAGCTCAAAATCGATCATAAGCGGATCATACAAGCTGGAAAGTATGAATCGAAATAGTCCCATATCCAATTCCTTTCAATTAATTTTTGATCCATATTTATCGGAAAAAGGGATTACAATTTGAAACAATTGCATACGTGTGTACGCCAGCTTTGTTCTGTATCCAATCGATGTCAGATCTGAATATCGATCTGATCACTCGCTCATAGGCTCCAACTGAAAATTGCATGGTGTGTACTTGGTACAATGGTACAAGATCACCAGTCCTACTAGTAGCGGTTTGTTAGCAGGGCAGCAGTTCAAACAATCCTTGATAAGATTGTTGCAGAGTAATGATTGAAATCGAGTGATTCCAGATGGTTTAACAGTTCCTACACCCCCCCCCCAATAAATTTACGACTGCAGAGTAAGGGCCCTTTCTCACTAAGAAACGCACAGGCAACCACACTGTGATTCTTCCCAATATCCTCTACGATTCCACTGCAATCTGTCGACTTAATGGCGCGATTGAGGTGTGTTCACATTTCCAATTTGTGCTGGGGTAAAAAGAAAAGAGCGGCAATTGATAAATCTCGGGGGGGGGGGGGGGGGGGGGAATTAATCGCATAGCAGTGCAATTCTTATGTGATTTGCTTGTGCTTCTATATAAAGTACAAAGAAAATAAATACTAGGTATAAAAAAAGAGAAAAAAAAAATATGTGCTAGAAAGAGAATCGCACGAAAAAACGTTCACAGCAGTTTCTTGTAGTTTTAACTGTACATAATATTTTGCGATCTGCAAGCTGTTGGAATCTGATCGCAAAATGCCAATAGTGGAAAACGGCCCTAACCCACCATTTGCCGGATTGGATCACCACTTCGTACCGGCCAGTCAACTTCAACTGCTGCCACTTCCACCACAAGTCTGCGTAATATGTGGGCGCTTTATAAATCCAATAAATAAATAAATCTTTACTAATGCATATCTGCTCCTGCTGAACTCAGCGTAATTGCTTCTAAAAATATAAAACAAACAAAAGCCGTACAGCAATATCTGCAGGAGAAGGCAAGACTGTTGCATAAGAGCAATTAGACATTGCGAGTGCGGGTACTGAACGTAACGAGAGCAGAAAGCCCAGGATGCCATGAATGAGTGTGTAGGATGCAGCGAGGATCAGGAAGTAATTGGCAGCCCCTTCAGGCCTCCTAGTGCTGAAAGGACAGCGGTAGCAGGAAAAACAAAACAAAAAAAGCATCTAAAAAGCAAGCACACAGAAATTAGACTGAAAGTGGCAGGCTACCATGCCAATCAGCAGCTTGTCACACATATACACAGGAGGGGAACCCAACAGCTGATCACAAAAGCGCAGTGGGGGAAAGTGAAGTTACGCCAGCTCCTGGTGTTGTAGGAAGGGTATTTTAGGTGGAGCATATGGAAAAGCATTGCGGTCACACAGGGGAGAGAAAACAGCTGAGAAAGGGGATGGTGGGGGAGGGGAGGACTGCACACCAGGGGGAGGGAGATACAGTACTCCCAGCAATACAGTTTCAGGAAAACACGGAGGTTTATGTCAGAACAGGAGGCTTGCACAGCGTTGTAGCAGAGATGCATACTTTAAGTAAACCTAAGGGGTAAAAATAAATAGTTAAAATATACTTACCTGGAGTAGCCTATAGCTCATAGAGGTAGGTATATACTTATATTTCCCGCTCAGGAAGACTTTAATGTGCAAATCTCTTACACACACATATCCCCCTGCCAAGTATATAGCTGACCGCTATAAGGGCCCCCCACTCCTGTACGTAATGCAGAGCAACAGCAGAGCTTTATACAATGCCCCGCCAACATGACAGGTCCTCTTCCACACTCCTCAGAGCAGCTCATTGCAGCGCCATGCAGCCTATCACCATGCATCTTCTGTCACATGACATGAGTCTGGAGCCACAAGGTGATGGGCTGAACAGGAGAGGACCTGTCTTGCTAATGGGTAATGGGTAGAAGTTCACTGCCCTGCATTACATACAAGTTCCGCTTTAAACGACAACTAAAGTGAGAGGGATATGGAAGCTGCCATATTTATTTCCTTTTAAACAATACCAGATACCTGGCAGCCCTGCTGATCTATTTAGTTGCAGTAGTGTCTGAATAACACCAGAAACAACATGCAGCTAATCTTGTCAGATACACCTGATCTGCTGCATGCTTGTTCAGGGGCTATGGCTAAAAGTATTAGAGGCAAAGGATCAGCATGATAGCCAGGCAACTGGTATTGCTTAGAAGGCAATAAATATGGCAGCCTCCACATTTCTTTCGCTTCAGTTGTCCTTTAAGTCTGACAAGAAATGCTTGTTTCTGATGGATGATTCAGTCACTACTGCAGCCAAAGAGATCAGCAGGACAGCCAGGAAACTGGTATCGTTTATTAGGAAATACATATGGCAGCCACCATATCCCTCTCACTTCAGGTGTACTTTAAGCTGGCTACTAGAGGACCTGAGGGTGATGAAGACCTATTCCACCAAAAGGTGAGAGACTGGGGGAAATAAAGAGTGCATCCACTTGAATTCTAAGAGTTTGCATATTAGGACAAAATGAAAAATGATCTTTTCATACACAGGTTCTAAAATCATAGAAATCAATCTTCAAGTTCAAAACCACACAACACCACAAGAAAATAATGTGCTCATTTGTTTTCAAGTTGCATAAGTGTGCATGAAACATTTGCATAATTCTGCATTAACTGAGAATTATATGCATCTCATAGGCAATCTCTTTTGTGAATCTTTTTCACTGTAGAAAGATGGACTGCAAATCTCAACATTTTTAAATCTATAAGAAGTTGTGTCTACTAGGAAAGATCAATAGAAATCTGATCCAAATTCATTGGAATGCTGTTCTGAACTTGAATTAGTACCAGTGCACACCAAAAAGCGCTAGCGTAAAAGCAAGCGCTTAGTGCTTTTTGAAGTGATTTTTTAAGGCGATTCTAGGCATGTGCAGAGCGATTTTCTAAGCATGCCTAGCGATTTTTGGAGCATTTTGGTGTAACGTTTTTTTTAAATTTAGTTATAGTAGAGCTGTAACTGAACAGCTTCTGTAACAAAAATGCTTGGAAAATCGCTCTGATCTAGCACATTTTCAGAGCGATTTTCCACTTTCCTATACTTAACAGGAGTTAAAGTTGAGGTTAAATCGCCTCAGAAATCAGTAGAAATGCTGCAGGACCCGCGTTTGGGGAAAAAAAAGCACATCGCTCCGGTGTGCTCCATCCCATTCAAATACATTAGCCAAGCGCTTTTCAAAGTGCTAGAGTTTTTAAAAACGCTCAGAAAAGCTATTGGTGTGCACCAGCCCTTATGAAGTGACAAAAAAAGTGCCCCAAGGGGAGGGGGTACTTGCCTCGAGAGGAGGAAGCTCTGGATCCTAATGAGGCTTCCCTCATCCTCCACTTCAGCCCTGTTCCAGCGGTAACCCATGAAATTGCAGACACACTGGCGGCTTTCCGCTCAGGCAGAAATATAAAATCCCGCTGTAATGCGCAGGTGTAAGCCTCCTGTGCAGTAGAGCGGACCCGATCGGGCTCAGCTATTTCCACCTGGGCCTGAGCAGAAAGCAGCCAATGCACCAGTACAGACAGGCCACTATTTTTGTTTTGGATTGTTTGGGGCTCCCAGGCTTCCCTCTCCCAAGGTATTCTCTTTAAAAGATGTGGACAGCGGTGTGTGTGTGTGTGTGTGTGTGTGTGTGTGTGTGTGTGTGTGTGTGTGTGTGTGTGTGTGTGTGTGTGTGTGTGTGTGTGTGTGTGTGTGTGTGTGTGTGTGTGTGTGTGTGTGTGTGTGTGTGTGTGTGTGTGTGTGTGTGTGTGTGTGTGTGTGTGTGTGTGTGTGTGTGTGTGGCCTCACTCATGTCACAGTCTCTGTGCCTTCACAGCCGGAGGAAGTAAGTAAGCCAGAGATCATCAAATCTAAAGAATCAATATTCACCCGGGGCTTCCTCCAGCCCCATAAACACGTGTGAGTCTCTCGTTGTCCTTCCGTGGTCTGCCATTCAGCCGCAAACAGCCCCGGTAATTGCTTCAGTCGCGTCAGTCTGGGTCTTCTGCGCATGTGCGGGAGGTCCGTGCATGCGCAGAAGAGCCAGACTGGACCCAACTGAGCCAGTTACCGACCCTGATTGCTGCTGAGCGGCAGACCGCTGTGGGACTGGAGGAAGCCCTGGGTAAGTATTGATTCTTTAGATTGAGGCTAGATTCACAGTGGGATGTTGCGTTTTGATGCGATGTTAAAGTCGCACCGCAAACTTGCAACGCACCCAAAAAGTCACAACGCAGCGTTACCGTCGCATACAGCAGATACAGTAAAAAATACAGGCAATGAAAAGTATGCTTCCAAGTCATTACTGAGCATGTGCAGACAGTCCAACGCAGCTAATAATGTGTATAACGCACTGCATGCAGTACTTTTACTTAACGTGCAGCGTTACACACAAAACGCAACGTGTGCACTGTGAACGGCGCATTGATTTTTCCATTGCAGTGAGTTATTCTGCGTTAAATTTTAAACGTGCGACTTTAACGTCCCACTGTGAACTTAGCCTTAATAATCTCTGGTACACTAACTCCAAACCACTAACCATTCCTATAAAAGCAGGAAGAACTATGGGTTTATTGATTATCAAGACATTGACATTTTTACACAAGGGTTCAATGACAAGGGAATCCCACTTGTTAAGGTGCTTAAACCTTTCTCAATTCTCCTGTACGATCGACCATTCGATTCAATCATTTGAATTTGGGTCAAGGGAGAATAGATTATGCACCATTTAGATCGATCCACACAAATTAGCCAATATCTGGTTGAATCAGCCAGGGTGGAAATTGTTAGTCAATCGTAAAGGAATCGGCTATTGTTCACATGATTTTGAACTGACACAGAATCGAGTTTTGGTTTCAGAGCATGGAGGGACATCTTGTCCCTCCATGCTCTGAAACCAAAACTCGATTCTGTGTCAGTTCAAAATCATGTGAACAGTAGCCGATTCCTTTACGATTCGGTTCAGGTCGGTCGTAAAAGGAGAATGGCTAGGATCTCGCTTGCAGTATGTGGGCCACTAGCTGTTCGACTTTAGTTGATTTCCCAATAAAGTTGATTGCTTAATTGCACAATGGAAAATCAATTAATGTATGGGTACTTTATTATAGTGGAGCCATCACTACGATCACAGAATTTTCTGCATTACCGTAAACATCTCAATCTCTCTGTAACTGGAAGAACAAGAATAATTATCCTCCTACCCAGTTTTCCAGCACATCATAACTGCAACATACAGTATTTGAGCAGGGCTGTGGAGTCAGTACAAAAATCACCCAACTCAGACTCCTCAGTTTATGAAACCACCGACTCAGAGTATCGAAAATTGCTCCGACTCCTCGACCTCGACTCCACAGCCCTGTATTTGTGTACAGAGAAGTCTGCCAAAGTACAGACATTCACATATGTGCATGATGGCTTTGCAAGATAATCCAGTCAAGCAAATCAAAATCACCACTAGTAATGTATAGAAAATAAAACCAACATTGACTTCTAGTTCGAAAAGAAGCAGAAAAGTACATGGCCAATAAGATTAAAAAAATCTGAACTGCTGATTAACAATTGTCAAAACTAACAGGCCCATGCAAATGTCTGGATCCTTCAATTTCAATAGTTTTTCAGTTTGAATGAAAAATGAGACTCATGGAACTGATTTACCACACATATATTTTCAATTTTGACACAATCACAATAAAAACATGTACAAAAAAACACACACAGCCAAAACAAACAAGTGGGCAAAAAAGCAGTAAATAAAAATCCTGGATTTAACCTTCCCAGTTTCCACTCTTCACAACTGCATCCAGGGCTGTGAAGTCGGTACAAAAATCATCCGTCTCCTCAGTTTATGAAACCACCGACTCCAACTGAGGCCCACTGCACACCAAAAACCTCAGTCTAGCAGATCTGCAAAACGCTAGAGGTTTTTGAAGCAGATTTCAAAAACCTCTTTTTTTTTGTATGTAGCGTTTTTGTGTAGCACATTTCAAATATTGTTACGCTGCGTCTAAGCCCATTTTTTTGGCATGTGATTTTAATTACGTGTCTGAATAAAGAGCTATTTCTTCAAGAGTGGTGCTGCTGATCTTGGTTGCTTAAACATTGCTACAGTACAGCTGTTACTGAACAGCTTCTGTAACAAAAACGCCTGGAAAACTGCTCTGATCTAGCATTTTTCAGAGCGGTTTTCCACTTTCCTATACTTTAACATTGAGACACAAACGCCTCAGAAATCTAAAAACTGCTGCAGCCCCCGAGTTTGAGTTTGTGGGAAAAAACGAACCGCTCTGGTGTGCACCATCCCATTCCCTTTCATTAGCCAAGCGGTTTTCCCCTGCAATCGTTTTAACAAACGCTTCAGAACAGCTCTGGTGTGCACTAGCCCTGACTCCAGGTAGTCAAGCTCCTCAGTGCCCTCTACAGGTAAGGCTGCAGCCTGTCAGGCTCTTCAGTGCTGCACAGCAATGCTACAGGAAAGGCTGCAGACAGTACCCAGTGTCAGTCTCAACAGGTAAGACGGCGGCTAGTCAGGCTCCTCATTTCCCTGTACAGGTAAGGCTGCGGCCAGTCGAGCTCCTCAGTGCTGTGCGCACAGCAACCTCTACAGGTAAGGCAGCAGCCAGTCAGGCTCCTCTGCGCCCTCTACAGGTATGGCTGCAGCCAGACAGGATCCCCAGCGCTGTGCGTGCAGCGCTCTCTACAGGTAAGCAGTGTTCTCCCAAGGCTCTTTTAGTCAGATGCTCCACCTGGCTAGTTTTGGTGAGCACCCGGCTGTAATCAGCTCACCTCCTCCTATGCTGTGAGAAGAATTGCACAGAGAAGCACTGGCCCTGCATTCTCTCTTCTTGCACCACCCGGATACTTTTTCCTGCCACCCAGCTGGAAATAATTTCTGGGGAGAACACTGGGTAAGGCAGCAGCTAGTCAGGCTCCTCTGTACCCTCTACAGGTAAGGCTGCGGCGGCCTGTCAGGTTCCTCAGTGCTACACACAGGGCCCTCTGCAGGTAAGGCTGTGGCCAGTCAGGCCCCTCAGTGCTGCGTACAGCGCCCTCCACAGGTAAGGCTGCGGCCAGTCAGGTTCCTCAGTGCCCTCTACAGGCAAGGCTATGGCCAGTCAGGTTCCTTAGTGCCCTCTACTGGTAAGGCTGCTGCCAGTCAGTGCTGCGCACAGCACCCTCTGCAGGTATGGCTGCTGCCAGTCAGTGCCGCACACAGCACCCTTAGCAAGTAAGGCTGCAGCCAGTCAGTGCTGCACACAGCACCCTCTTCAGGTAAGGCTGCTGTTAATCAGGCTCCTCAGTGCCGCACACAGCACCCTCTGCAAGTAAGGCTGCAGCAAGTCAGGCTCCTCAGTGCTGCGCACAGCGCCCTCTGCAGGTATGGCTGCAGCCAGTCAGTGCTGCACACAGCACCCTCTTCAGGTAAGGCTGCTGCCAGTCAGTGCTGCACACAGCGCCCTCTACAGGTAAGGCTGCAGCCAGTCAGTGCTGCGCACAGCGCCCTCTACAGGTAAGGCTGCAGCCAGTCAGTGCTGCGTACAGCGCCCTCTACAGGTAAGGCTGCAGCCAGTCAGTGCTGCGTACAGCGCCCTCTACAGGTAAGGCTGCAGCCAGTCAGTGCTGCGTACAGCGCCCTCTACAGGTAAGGCTGCAGTCAGTGCTACACACAGTGCCCTCTGCAGGTAAGCAGGGCTGTGGAGTCGGAGTCGTGGAGTCGGGCAATTTTGGGTGCCTGGAGTCAGAGTCGGGAAAAAATGCACCGACTCCGACTCCTAATGAATTTGTAACTGTAATTAAAATAGAAAATATGATAAAATGTTCTATTTCTCAGATAATAGTCATTAAAAATTATGTATATATACAGTAATAGCTGTGCTCAGTCCACAAAAATGAAATAAACCAATCAAAATTAGTTACTTGTGCTGCTTCAATAAAGCAGTATTTTTAAGGTCAGATATACATATCTGATTGTGACTGTATATACGATGTGTACACAGGAATCTCTTATATATACTGAATAACATCTTTGCTGTAAGAATAAAGCCTGATGTGTAGCTGTGTCACTAATAGAGATGGTCAATGAGATGGAAATCATTCTGCACTGATGCTGATTTATGCAAATGTACGCAGTCTCTTTGCTCATGAAATCAAATAATTTGATATGTTGTTAAAATTTGGTTTGGTGACTACAAATTAAAGGGTACCTGGGACGGATGAAAAGTAAAGTTTTATACATACCTGGGGCTTCCTCCAGCCCCCTTCAGGCTAATCAGTCCCTCGCTGTCCTCCACCACCCGGATCTTCTGCTATGAGTCCTGGTAATTCAGCCAGTCAGCGCTGTCCAGCCGCATGCCGCTCCCACAGCCAGGAACATTCTGCACCTGCGCAATAGTGCTGCAAAGGTGTAGTATGCTCCTGGCGGCGGAGTGTGTGCATGTGCACTACACCAGACTGGCTCATGTACCTGGACTCCTAACAGAAGATCCAGGTGGTGGAGGAGGACAACGAGGGACTGATTATCCTGAAGGCGGCTGGAGGAAGCCCCAGGTATGTATAAAACTTTAATTTCATCTGTCTCAGGTTTACTTTGTTACACAGTAGTACTATACTCTACATATGCACTCCCCACAGAGCTGCAGGGAATCCACTGAGAATGCTGTGCACATTGAAAACAGAGGTGTTGTCTGTCACCCATAAACCTTGTTCAGATTGTGCATGAAGAATGTGTAATAGAGGAAGAGGAAGAATCTCCTCATTCCCCTGCAGAGTACCTGCACATCACTCTTAAATGTACCCACACTTACATTGCCTAGGGCCTGATAGATGTTCTTTGTTCCGGTCTGTACCTTTTACAAGTACTCTTAGCAAGGACTAGTTTTAGTCTATGACTAAAGGGAATTAATATGTCAGTCTCCATATCCTTCTCACTTCAGTTGTCTTGTAAAATTCCTAAGCATTGGCAGTTAAGAGACAAATTTCATGTTACATACTTTTAATCAACAAAATTGTAATATGCAAATTAGAGGAGTCGGAGTCGAGGAGTCGGAGGAATCCTAAACTGAGGAGTCGGTGGATTTTTGGACCGACTCCACAGCCCTGCAGGTAAGGCTGCAGCCAGTCAGTGCTACACACAGTGCCCTCTGCAGGTAAGGCTGCTGCCAGTCAGTGCTGCACACAGCGCCCTTTGCAGGTAACGCTGCTGCCAGTCAGTGCTGCACATAGCGCCCCCTACAGGTAAGGCTGCTGCCAGTCAGTGCTACGCACAGCTACGCACAGCGCCCTCTTCAGGTAAGGCTGCAGCCAGTCAGTGCTGCGCACAGCGCACTCTACAGGTAAGGCTGTAGCCGGTCAGTGCTGCGCACAGCGCCCTCTACAGGTAAGGCTGCTGCCGATCAGTGTTGCGCACAGCGCCCTCTACAGGTAAGGCTGCAGCCAGTCAGTGCCGCACACAGCACCCTTAGCAAGTAAGGCTGCAGCCAGTCAGTGCTGCACACAGCACCCTCTTCTGGTAAGGCTGCTGTTAATCAGGCTCCTCAGTGCCGCACACAGCACCCTCTGCAAGTAAGGCTGCAGCAAGTCAGGCTCCTCAGTGCTGCGCACAGCGCCCTCTGCAGGTAGGGCTGCAGCTAGTCAGTGCTGCACACAGCGCCCTCTACAGGTATGGCTGCAGCCAGTCAGTGCTGCACACAGCACCCTCTTCAGGTAAGGCTGCTGCCAGTCAGTGCTGCACACAGCACCCTCTACAGGTAAGGCTGCAGCCAGTCAGTGCTGCGCACAGCGCCCTCTACAGGTAAGGCTGCAGCCAGTCAATGCTGCGTACAGCGCCCTCTACAGGTGAGGCTGCAGCCAGTCAATGCTGCGTACAGCGCCCTCTACAGGTAAGGCTGCAGCCAGTCAGTGCTGCGCACAGCACCCTCTACAGGTAAGGCTGCAGCCAGTCAGTGCTGCGCACAGCACCCTCTACAGGTAAGGCTGCAGCCAGTCAGTGCTGCACACAGCGCCCTCTACAGGTAAGGCTGCTGCCAGTCAGTGCTACGCACAGCGCCCTCTTCAGGTAAGGCTGCAGCCAGTCAGTGCTGCGCACAGCGCACTCTACAGGTGAGGCTGCAGCCAGTCAGTGCTGCGCACAGCGCCCTCTTCAGGTATGGCTGCAGCCAGTCCATACTGCGCACAGCGCCCTCTACAGGTAAGGCTGCAGCCAGACAGTGCTGCGCACAGCACCCTCTACAGGTAACGCTTCAGCCAGTCAGTGCTGCGCACAGCACCCTCTACAGGTAAGGCTGCAGCCGGTCAGTGCTGCGCACAGCACCCTCTACGGGTAAGGCTGCAGCCAGACAGTGCTGCGCACAGCGCCCTCTACAGGTAAGGCTGCAGCCAGACAGTGCTGCGCACAGCGCCCTCTACAGGTAAGGCTGCTGCCAGTCAGTGCTACGCACAGCGCCCTCTTCAGGTAAGGCTGCAGCCAGTCAGTGCTGCGCACAGCGCACTCTACAGGTGAGGCTGCAGCCAGTCAGTGCTGCGCACAGCGCCCTCTTCAGGTATGGCTGCAGCCAGTCCATACTGCGCACAGTGCCCTCTACAGGTAAGGCTGCAGCCAGACAGTGCTGCGCACAGCACCCTCTACAGGTAACGCTTCAGCCAGTCAGTGCTGCGCACAGCACCCTCTACAGGTAAGGCTGCAGCCGGTCAGTGCTGCGCACAGCACCCTCTACAGGTAAGGCTGCAGCCAGACAGTGCTGCGCACAGCGCCCTCTACAGGTAAGGCTGCAGCCAGACAGTGCTGCGCACAGCGCCCTCTACAGGTAAGGCTCCAGCCAGTCAGTGCTGCGCACAGCGCCCTCTACAGGTAAGGCTGCTGCCGGTCAGTGCTGCGCACAGCGCCCTCTACAGGTAAGGCTGCAGCCAGTCAGTACCGCACACAGCACCCTTAGCAAGTAAGGCTGCAGCCAGTCAGTGCTGCACACAGCACCCTCTACAGGTATGGCTGCAGCAAGTCAGGCTCCTCAGTGCTGCGCACAGCGCCCTCTGCAGGTAAGGCTGCAGCTAGTCAGTGCTGCACACAGCGCCCTCTACAGGTATGGCTGCAGCCAGTCAGTGCTGCACACAGCACCCTCTTCAGGTAAGGCTGCTGCCAGTCAGTGCTGCACACAGCACCCTCTACAGGTAAGGCTGCAGCCAGTCAGTGCTGCGCACAGCGCCCTCTACAGGTAAGGCTGCAGCCAGTCAGTGCTGCGCACAGCACCCTCTACAGGTAAGGCTGCAGCCAGTCAGTGCTGCGCACAGCACCCTCTACAGGTAAGGCTGCAGCCAGTCAGTGCTGCGCACAGCACCCTCTACAGGTAAGGCTGCAGCCAGTCAGTGCTGCACACAGCGCCCTCTACAGGTAAGGCTGCTGCCAGTCAGTGCAACGCACAGCGCCCTCTTCAGGTAAGGCTGCAGCCAGTCAGTGCTGCACACAGCTCCCTCTACAGGTAAGGCTGCTGCCGGTCATTGCTGCGCACAGCGCCCTCTACAGGTAAGGCTGCAGCCGGTCAGTGCTGCGCACAGCGCCCTCTACAGGTAAGGCGGCAGCCGGTCAGTGCTGCGCACAGCACCCTCTACAGGTAAGGCTGCAGCCGGTCAGTGCTGCGCACAGCGCCCTCTACAGGTAAGGCTGCAGCCGGTCAGTGCTGCGCACAGCGCCCTCTACAGGTAAGGCTGCAGCCAGACAGTGCTGCGCACAGCGCCCTCTACAGGTAAGGCTTCAGCCAGTCAGTGCTGCGCACAGCGCCCTCTACAGGTAAGGCTGCTGCCGGTCAGTGCTGCGCACAGCGCCCTCTACAGGTAAGGCTGCTGCCGGTCAGTGTTGCGCACATCGCCCTCTACAGGTAAGGCTGCAGCCAGTCAGTGCCGCACACAGCACCCTTAGCAAGTAAGGCTGCAGCTAGTCAGTGCTGCACACAGCACCCTCTTCTGGTAAGGCTGCTGTTAATCAGGCTCCTCAGTGCCACACACAGCACCCTCTACAGGTATGGCTGCAGCAAGTCAGGCTCCTCAGTGCTGCGCACAGCGCCCTCTGCAGGTAAGGCTGCAGCTAGTCAGTGCTGCACACAGCACCCTCTACAGGTAAGGCTGCTGCCAGTCAGTGCTGCACACAGCACCCTCTACAGGTAAGGCTGCAGCCAGTCAGTGCTGTGCACAGCGCCCTCTACAGGTATGGCTGCAGCCAGTCAGTGCTGCACACAGCACCCTCTTCAGGTAAGGCTGCTGCCAGTCAGTGCTGCACACAGCACCCTCTACAGGTAAGGCTGCAGCCAGTCAGTGCTGCGCACAGCGCCCTCTACAGGTAAGGCTGCAGCCAGTCAATGCTGCGTACAGCGCCCTCTGCAGGTAAGGCTGCTGCCAGTCAGTGCTGCACACAGCGCCCTCTACAGGTAAGGCTGCTGCCAGTCAGTGCAACGCACAGCGCCCTCTACAGGTAAGGCTGCAGCCAGTCAGTGCTGCGCACGGCGCCCTCTTCAGGTAAGGCTGCAGCCAGTAAGTGCTGCGCACGGCGCCCTCTACAGGTAAGGCTGCAGCCAGTCAGTGCTGCGCACAGCGCCCTCTACAGGTAATGCTGCAGCCAGTCAGTGCTGCGCACAGCGCCCTCTTCAGGTATGGCTGAAGCCAGTCAGTGATGCGCACAGCGCCCTCTTCAGGTAAGGCTGCAGCCAGTCAGTGCTGCGCCCAGCGCCCTCTACAGGTAAGGCTGCAGCCAGTCAGTGCTGCGCACAGCGCCCTCTACAGGTATGGCTGCAGCCAGTCAGTGCTGCACACAGCGCCCAATGCAGGTAAGGCTGCAGCCAGTCAGTGCTGCGCACAGCGCCCTCTACAGGTAAGGCTGCAGCCAGTCAGTGCTGCGCACAGCGCCATCTTCAGGTATGGCTGCAGCCAGTCAATACTGCGCACAGCGCCCTCTACAGGTAAGGCTGCAGCCAGACAGTGCTGCGCACAGCGCCCTCTACAGGTAAGGCTTCAGCCAGTCAGTGCTGCGCACAGCACCCTCTACAGGTAAGGCCGCAGCCGGTCAGTGCTGCGCACAGCGCCCTCTACAGGTAAGGCTGCAGCCAGACAGTGCTGCGCACAGCGCCCTCTACAGGTAAGGCTTCAGCCAGTCAGTGCTGCGAACAGCGCCCTCTACAGGTAAGGCTGCAGCCAGTCAGTGCCGCACACAGCACCCTTAGCAAGTAAGGCTGCAGCCAGTCAGTGCTGCACACAGCACCCTCTTCTGGTAAGGCTGCTGTTAATCAGGCTCCTCAGTGCCGCACACAGCAACCTCTACAGGTATGGCTGCAGCAAGTCAGGCTCCTCAGTGCTGCGCACAGCGCCCTCTGCAGGTAAGGCCGCAGCTAGTCAGTGCTGCACACAGCGCCCTCTACAGGTATGGCTGCAGCCAGTCAGTGCTGCGCACAGCGCCCTCTTCAGGTAAGGCTGCTGCCAGTCAGTGCTGCACACAGCACCCTCTACAGGTAAGGCTGCAGCCAGACAGTGCTGCGCACAGCGCCCTCTACAGGTAAGGCTGCAGCCAGTCAATGCTGTGTACAGCGCCCTCTACAGGTAAGGCTGCAGCCAGTCAGTGCTGCGCACAGCGCCCTCTACAGGTAAGGCTGCAGCCAGTCAATGCTGCGTACAGCGCCCTCTACAGGTAAGGCTGCAGCCAGTCGGTGCTGCGCACAGCACCCTCTACAGGTAAGGCTGCTGCCAGTCAGTGCAACGCACAGCGCCCTCTTCAGGTAAGGCTGCAGCCAGTCAGTGCTGCACACAGCGCCCTCTACAGGTAAGGCTGCTGCCGGTCATTGCTGCGCACAGCGCCCTCTACAGGTAAGGCTGCAGCCAGTAAGTGCTGCGCACAGCGCCCTCTACAGGTATGGCTGCAGCCAGTCAGTGCTGCGCACAGCGCCCTCTTCAGGTATGGCTGCAGCCAGTTAGTGCTGCGCACAGCGCCCTCTTCAGGTAAGGCTGCAGCCAGTCAGTGCTGCGCACAGCGCCCTCTACAGGTAAGGCTGCAGCCAGTCAGTGCTGCGCACAGCGCCCTCTACAGGTAAGGCTGCAGCCGGTTAGTGCTGCGCACAGCGCCCTCTGCAGGTAAGGCTGCAGCCAGTCAGTGCTGCGCACAGCGCCCTCTACAGGTAAGGCTGCAGCCAGTGAGTGCTGCGCACAGCGCCCTCTTCAGGTATGGCTGCAGCCAGTCAGTGCTGCGCACAGCGCCCTCTGCAGGTATGGCTGCAGCCAGTCAGTGCTGCGCACAGCACCCTCTTCAGGTATGGCTGCAGCCAGTCAGTGCTGCACACAGCGCCCTCTGCAGGTAAGGCTGCAGCCAGTCAGTGCTACGCACAGCGCCCTCTAGAGGTAAGGCTGCTGCTAGCCAGGCTCCTCAGTGTTGTGCACAGCACCCTCTACTGGTCACACTGCAGACAGGCCCCTGAGCGATGAGTGCCGCCTCCCCCCTCAGTCAAGACCCCCAGCCCCGCGCACAGCTCCCCCTGCTGGTGAGGTTCGGGACGGTCAGGTCACAGCGCCCCCTTATGGATCGCTAGGGGTCGGCCCGGGCCTCCAGTGATGGTTCCTGTCAGTCCCCCCCCGGTAGGTGACAGCCGCCCCCCTTCCGCCTCTTTCACCTTCCACCTCAGCCAGGTCAGAGTGCGGCTCCTCCTCCTCTTCCGGCCCGGAGCCAGCGGGGCACCGGGCGCTCTTCATCCGCTTCATGGCGCCGAGTCACGGGCTGGACGAGCCTCCGTCTGGTTTGAACTCCCCTCTCTGCGCCGCCATTCGCGATCCCGCTCGCGTTGCTGGGCGAGAACATGACGTCAGCACAAACACAGCGCAGGGTGCGTGCGCGGCCCCGAGGGCGCTCCCTGCTGGAGAGAGCGGCGGCGCGCACGACGGGAGCGCGCAGTTATTGTCCGTGCGGACGGAGGGCTGTGGCCAGAGATACAGAAGGGTCGTCCTGTAACTGGGTAGAGCTCCGCCCCCCGTGCCCCGCAATGCTCTGAAATGCCTATAGCTGTGCCGGTGACCCGCCTGGCTTGTGTGCTCTATATTCTGCAATTTCTGTCAATTTCTTTTTTTGTTATATAAAGCCTGCTTTTCAGGGCTAGATTGGAATCTGAGTTGAGCTATTTATAGGAGTGACACGTATCAGCCCAGAAGCGACCTGAGGTGACACTGCTAAGATCTGCAGACAGCTGGCCAAGGATTGTTATTAACCAATGGAGAGTAGCTAGGGCATTTGACATCCATGTTGATTATTTACAGCCTACCCCCCCCCCCCCCCCCCTTTCCCCCCCATCAAGCAATTTTTTTTGAGGGGGTAGTGCATTGCGGAAAATAGGGAAAAAGTGATAGTGCTGTGATAAAAATTGTCCATTGCCATGACAGGATATGGGCAATAGCTAACGTAATAGTGTAACTCAAAGTTTCATATATGATAACGCAGCAAACGTTACCCCCAAAAAGTACAGGAAATGTGATGCCACCTATGAAATGCAGCAAACCTTACCCAAGTAACAGAAGATGTCCCCCACAGTGGCGTGGCTACAAACTTCTCTGCTCCATCTGTGCTACTCCTTGATCATGCTACTGAGCTGCTGTGCTTATACACACTTACAATTCTTTCAAAATTATCATATGCAGAACACTTCAGGTCACTATTGCCATGTAAAGTTGCTTAGAAGTGTGATTAAGGAGGATGAGACAGAAAATGTAAATGAGCAAAGAGGGGAGTCCAAGGCTTGGGGGGCAAGAAGACTAGGGGGCGATGGATGTAAAAATGTGTTTTTTTTGTTTAGGTCTCTTTTAAAAAATGTCTCCCGTGCTTGGACAGGACGCATCACACACGGGGCCCCAGCAAAGCACAATGCTACCTGCTACTCCTTGCTTTGTGTCAGGGGCCCGATGATAAGACAACATCAGTGCACCGGCTGTGCTGTATACTTGTCACCATTGGTGCAGTCTTTCTGCTGGAATCACCCATGTCTGCTCTGAACCTCGCCTTGACATGAAATGAATTAACTTTAAATCCTTTAACGAGAATCTGTTATGGCGGACAATGATGACACCACTTGCCTTTCACGAGAATCTGTTCTGGAGGGCAAGTCTGCCATTGTGACCAGTGGGTAATGCCGGGGAATCAGGGTTTGATTCCGGTTCGAAGTGGGAGCCTGAGACCCATGCTGTATAAGTACTGTACCTGCCCTGACTGTGCTTTGCAGATCAGGCATCTGTGGTCAGATGGACCCAGCGGAAGACAAACCAATTTGAACGCATTTGCCAAGAATGTGTTATGGAGGGCAAGTCTGCCATTCATTCAACTGTGTGAAACTGTTAATGGTACTTTCTCAGTACCATGGTGACTGACCAGGGGTAATGGCCGGGGAATCCTGGTTCAATTCCGGTCTGGAGTGGAAGGCTAAGAAACAGCTACCACCACCACACATTCAAGGAAGGCAGCAGGCACGCTGTGGGCAATGGAGCAGGAACGGCTACCACCACACATCCAAGGAAGGCAGCAGGCATGGCATGCACATCCCGAGGTAGTGACCAAAAATAACAATAAAGGAGGACTTTCGAGGGCTTGCTGTATTTGAAATTAATTAACTTTAAATCCTTTAACGAGAATCTGTTATGGCGGACATTGATGACACCACTTGCCACAACAGCTAGGTATATGCTGTGATGAGGTGGGCTCACTGAACACAACAGCTCGGTATATGCTGTGATGAGGTGGGTTCACTGAACACAACAGTTAGGTATATACAGTGATGAGGTGGGTTCACTGAACACAACAGCTAGGTAGGTATATGCAGTAATGGGTATTACAATGTACAGCTGCCTATTACAGACACAGGTACAGTAGTCACTGAATGTGCTGGGCCTGGGCTGGCAGTGGCACAAACAGTATGAATTACAAAAGCTGTCTATGCAACACAAGTGCAGTAATGGGTATTACACAATATGCAGCTGACTTACACAGGTACCGTAGTCACTGTCTGAATGTGCTGAGCTGCCTGGCAGTGGCACTGGCACACACACAGTATGAATTCAATCCATGGGCATTCACGATCTCGCCCTGACCTGGCTTTCATTCTACCTCTCCAACCGCTCCTTCACAACCTCCTTCAATGAGTCCTCGTCCACCCCCAACCACCTCTCAGTGGTAGTCCCCCAAGGCTCGGTCATTGGCCCCCTACTGTTCTCCCTATACACATCCTCCATTGGCAAGGTTATCTCCTCCATGGGTTTTAACTATCATCTGTATGCAGATGACACTCAATTCTACCTCTACACCCCTGACATATCCACCACTACCATGGACAAGGTCTCCTCCTGCCTATCTGCCATCTCCTCCTGGATGTCCGCTAGGTTCCTGAAATTAAATCTAAACAAAATGGAATTTATGATCTTCCCACCCTGGTTATCCCTGGACCTCCCAGATGTGCAGGTCACTGTTAACCACACTACCATTCACCCTACCTCTCAAGCCCGCTGTCTGGGTGTCACCCTGGACTCCGCACTCTCCTTCACTCCCCACATCCAAAACCTCACAAAGTCTTGCAACTTCCACCTTCGTAACATCTGTAAGATTCACCCTTTCCTGACCCCTGCCACCACCAAACTACTCATCCATGCCCTCATAATTTCCCGCCTCGACTACTGCAATGCCCTTCTGTCTGGTCTCCCTAAGACCCAAATAGCCCCACTGCAGTCCATCATGAATGCGGCAGCCAGAATTATCCACTCCTCCCATCGCTCCACCAGGGCAGCTCCCCTCTGTAATCCCTCCACTGGCTTCCTATCCAGTCCAGAATCAGATTCAAGATATGTGTCTGACTTACAAATCCGTCCACAAAACCTGTCCAACCTACATTTCTGATCTTACTCAGAGATACACACCTAGCCGCTTACTCCGCTCCTCCAATGAACTTCGCCTGACCGTTCCCCGCATCACCCAGTCCCATGCACGCCTCCAAGACTTCTCAAGAGCCGCTCCAACACTATGGAACTCCCTACCTCCACCCATTAGGGCAGCCCCCTCCTTCAACACCTTCAAGAAGGCCCTTAAAGGAGAACTGTAGTGAGAGGGATATGAAGGCTGCCATATTTATTTCCTTTTAACCACTTACCGACCAGGGGATTTTTCACTGATCAGTGCTGCGTGGGCTCTACAGCCCGCAGCACCGATCAGGAGTGCAGCAGAGCGATCAGACTACCTCCCTTTTTTCCCCACTAGGGGGATGTCCTGCTGGGGGGGTCTGATCGCCGCCAGCTGCATTTGCTTAGCGGGGGGGGGGGGCTCTTCAAAGCCCCCCTGTGAGCTGCGCAGGACGGATTTCCGTCCTGCGCATTGAAGGATAGGCTTCAGCCTATCATATGCAGGCGATCCCCGGCCAATCAGAGGCCGGGGATCGCCGATCTGCCTTACGGCGCTGCTGCGCAGCAGCGCCGTATGATGTAAACAGCGGGGATTTCTTCCCCGCCTGTTCACATTTTGCCGGCGAGCCGCGATCGGCAGCTCTCCGGCTGTTCACGGAGACACCCTCCGTGAACTGACATGGAAAGGCCGCTCGATTGAGCGGCCGTTTCCATGGTAGCCCGCAGACGACCAGTTTACGCCAATCAGCGTTAGCTGGTCGTCTAGAGGTTAAGCAATACCAGTTGCCTGGCAGCCCTGATGGTCTATTTGCCTAAAGAAGTGTCTGAATCACACTAGAAACCAGCATGCAGCTAATCTTGTCATATCTGTCTAAATTTGTCAGAAACACCTGATCTGCTGCATGGTTGTTCAGGGCCTATGGCTGAAAGTATTAGAGGCAGAGGATTAGCTGAATAGCCAGGCAACTGGTATTGCTTAAAAGGAAATAAATATGGCAGCCTCCATTTACCTCTCACTACAGTTCTCCTTTAAAACTCACCTTTTCACTCTGGCTTACCACCCCTCACAATTGCTCTAAACCCACAGCTGAACTCTGGTCCCCTACCTCTCGTGTCCCTACGTCTCCCTCTAGATTGTAAGCCTTTGGGCAGGGTCCTCCTCCTTTTGTGTTCCACCTGATCATGACCATTACTGTGAACCCATGCTCCCCCCCAGTGACTGACTGAGCATTACCTTGTACTCATACTGTGCTGTGTCATCTGGCGTTCTTGTATTCCTGTATTGTCATATTGCTGTTTGTCACCCCTAAATATTGTCTGTAACCTAAACTAATGTCCAGCGCTGCGTAATATGTTGGCGCTTTATAAATACAATAAATAATAATAATAATTACAAAAGCTGTCTATGCAACACAAGTGCAGTAATGGGTATTACACAATGTGCAGCTGACTGACACAGGTAGTCACTGTCTGATTGTGCTGGGCCTGGGCTGGCACAAACACAGTATGAATTACAAAAGCTGTCTATGCTACATAAGTGTCAGTGGGACACACAGAAAAAAAAATACATCACAATAGCAAGTTTAGCTCTCAAAAGAGCTGTTGGGTGCTATTTTAGCAATAAGAAACAGCCAGGAGCAAGCTAACAAGAGCCTAACTAATCTTTCCCTATGAGAGTCCGCCAGCAACTTGCCCTTCTCTCACTATTGCAGGCACACGAGTGAGTGTAATGGCTGGCGCTCCCTGCCTTATATATATGGGGGGGGGGGGGGGGGGGGCTCCAGGACTGAGTGTAGCCTAATTGGCTACAATGTGCCTGCTGACTGTGATGTAGAGGGTCAAAGTTGACCTTAATGAAGCAATATGGGGGCGAACCGAACTTCTGGGAAAGTTCGCCGGCGAAGGCAAACCACCCAAAGTTCGCCTGGAACCGTTCGGGACATCTCTAGTGGGCAGGAGCAGTGCAGAAAGCCACCTAAAACTGCTCTTGCCACCTGGGGGGACCGTCCACAACTGCTTCCACCACTAAGGAGATTACCCACACAACCTCCTCCAACAAGCATACAAAAAACACTGAATAGGTAAGACTGACTTCAAAGCAGCACCTGTCTTATAATCTGCAGAAGCTTGTCAGAAAATTAAAGACATAGTATGTGCATTCATACTGCAGTACCAAATTATTCAAGGGGTGAACTGACCCCCGTACACATAATAGGTGGAACTCTAGTAATAATAAAAACTTGCATGAAATCTAATTGCACTATTTGCATACATTTCCATTCAGTTGCACTAGTGGAGTATTTTCGCTTCCAAAATGGTTTGTATGAAAATGCATTCCGTATTAGACCCTTTCACCATATTGAGGTCCCTCCAAAGTCAAAAGGGGCCCTACCAATAGTATAGGACTTGGAAGCCAACTTATCTGTGGGATTCCAATACAAACACACCTTTTGCACACCTTTGTTTGTATTTTTGAAATCTCACACGTAATTTGGTCTAGTAGGGAATGCATACATCCTCCACTAGTACAAATTAATGCAAAAGTATGAAAACAGTGTAACTAGATTTCATGCAAGTTGTTTTTTTTTATCAACACTAGAGTTTCACCTGTTTTGTGCAATTGTGGGTCTCCCTTTAAAGAGAATCTGTATTGTTAAAATCGCACAAAAGTAAACATACCAGTGTGTTAGGGGACATCTCCTATTACCCTCTGTCACAATTTCGCCGCTCCTCGCCGCATTAAAAGTGGTTAAAAACAGTTTTAAAAAGTTTGTTTATAAACAAACAAAATGGCCACCAAAACAGGAAGTAGGTTGATGTACAGTATGTCCACACATAGAAAATACATCCATACACAAGCAGGCTGTATACACCTTTCCTTTTGAATCTCAAGAGATCATTTGTGTGTTTCTTTCCCCGTCTGCTCTCATGCACTGAAGTTTTAGGCTGTTTCTTCCTGCAGAGTGCAGACAGCTGTGCCTGTAATTCCTCAGTATGTGAAAGCCCAGCCAGCTCAGAGGAGGATTTATCCAGCTTGTAAAAGATAAGAGAGAAGAGAGAAGCTGCCCTTATCTAAATAATACACAGGCAGTGTGCATAGAGGGGGGAGATGCATCACAGAACCACAACACTGAAGAACTTGGCAGCCTTCCAGACACAGGCTGACAAGTCTGACAAGAGAGAGATAAGTGGATTTATTACAGAGATGGTGATAGTAGAACGGGCTGCAGTAAGCCAGAACACATTAGAATAGTTTTTGGAACTTGTAGGATGATAAAAAACAGGATGCAATTTTTGTTACGGAGTCTCTTTAAAGCAGAATATAACCCTGCATTTCAACTTTGCTCTAAAACATTATTTACAGTATATTATATGCAACCAGCATTTTTTTTTTTACTAGACCAGCCTTGGAAGGGTTACACGGTGCTTTAAAGTTCCTGGAGATTTCTGCAGACGCATCTGAAGCTGAAATAGATACATTTTGTTTTCATAAATGTATCTAAGTGTTGAATGTGACTCATCTCTCTGACTGAGAAGGAGTTGGAGGACAGCCAAAGAGTGTGTAACATTTCTCAATAGATACTGTACATATAACTAAATAGAATGTAACAATCTGAACTTCTGCATATCTCTCCACAGAACTTTAAACCTCTGTGTTTAACCCTTCCAATGCTGGTCTAGGAAAATGCTTTTTGCATATAATAAGCTGTAAATAATGTTTTAGAGCAAAGTTGAAATGCAGGGTTATATTCCGCTTTAATTTTGAGGTGATAGTGGGCAGGGAGAATATCAATTCAGCCCTTGTATATTGTGGTTCTGCAGTTTGAATGCACATGCTAGCTATGCCTTTATTTGCTGAAGGGCTTCTGCAGACTATTTATAAGGCAGGAGCTGCTTTGAAGTCAGTCTTAAAGGGAACCTAAACTGAGGATATGGATTTTTCCTTTTAAACAATACCAGCTGTCAGACTCTCCTGCTGATGTATTTAGCTGTAGTAGTGGCTGAATCACATACCTGAAACAAGCTTGCAGCTAATCCAGTATGACTTCAGTCAGAACACCTGATCTGCATGCTTGTTCAGGGTCTGTGGCTAAAAGTATTAGAGGCAGAGGATCAGCAAGACTGCCAGGCAACTGGTATTCTTTTAAAAGGAAAAATCCATATCCTTCTCAGTTTAGGTTCCCTTTAAAAATAAAAGTCAGCTTCCATATCCGTCTCACTGCAGATTCCCTTTCAGAAAAGGAATTGTTCCTCTGATAATTTGCAGAATGTTCCACATTAGCACTGTATTCACAGCATGGTCCCGAAGCCTCACAATGTGCTACTTCTCAGGGTACATACCTATACTGGCGTATAAGACGGCCTCCAACTTTTCCAGTTAAAATATATATATGGGATTAAATATGGGATTAAAGTGAACCTCCAGACTGAAAATCTATTCAGCAGCACTGAAAAGGCTTGGTGTTTCTTTAAGTTTCACAGCATCAGAACTTTGTTTCTCTTACCCAAGCCTCATTTTTAGCTGCACAGAAGAAAACTGCCTGGGCATTTTTCCCTTGATGCTGTGCAAAGCATGATGGGATTTCTGATGTTGTTCTCATTCTGCTGTTTTGGTGCAAATTTGTTTTTGAATTTGAGATTTGAAGCCTAACGGGCGCAGCTGGGAGGGGTGATCAGGACACAGGACAGTTGGAACTGTCTCATGCTCCTTGTCACCTCCTTTCAACCAAAAAGATGGCTGCCCCCATGAAATCACAAACATTTGCCTGTTCTTTTAAAACAGGGTGGGTAAGAGATTGTATTACCTATCTATTTTAATTAACATAACTAATGTAACTTAATGAAAGTATGTTTGTTTAGGCTGAAGTTCCCCTTTAAGGTGGCCATACAATTATAGATTTGCAGCAGATTCAACTATCAGATTTCTGTCAGATGCCTGTCCAGTCTAATCTGACAGGAATCTATCTGATGTGTGCCACACACCAGGAACAAATTTCCAATAGATTTCAGAATGAAATCTATTGGAAATAGATCTAAATGCATTATTGGACCATTAGATCCAATGCAACTCTATGGACCATCGATCTGCTGCTAGCAGCTCATTGACCTAGATTTTCCATTGAGTCCGATAGATCAAATTGTTAAAAATCATCCACTACTCGATCGGCTGATTTGATAGAATCGATTTACGATCAATCGCTGAAATCGACTAGTGTATGGGCCCCTTTACCTATTCAGTGTTTTTTAAATGCTTGTGGGGGGAGGTTGTGTGGGCACGTGAGCGTCCCAGGATAAAGTTCCGTGGCCACAGTGAGCTTCAAGTGAGCAGGCCTGTGCTACTACACAGGTGTGAGCCATTGATATCCAGGTCCTTCCACTTCCATCTCCGCAACATCGGCACACTTCGCCTTTACCTGACCCCTGACACTGCCAAACTCCTGGTCTATGCTCTGGCAATCTTCTGTCTGGACTACTGTAATGCCTTCCTCTCTGGACTTCCTGAGACCAGACCCCCCCCCCCCCCCCCCCCCCGCTATGAATGTAGCTGCCAGGCTCATTTTGCTCCTCCCATTGCTCTTCTTCACAGGTCCCTTCACTGGATCTTTGCCCCTCCTACAGTATTACATTTAAACTGCTCTGCCTGGCATACAAATCCAGCCACCATACCTCGCCCTTGCACTTCTCGGATTGCATTCAGAGATGCTTCCCAACTCGCTCCTCCAACACTCTACAGATGTCCGTCCCTCACATCATTTGCTCGCTCACGTGGCTGCAGGACTTCTCCAGAGCAACTCTTACTATATGGAACTCCCCCCCCCCCCTTCCCCATTAGGCTCACTCCGTCCTTCAAGCAAGCTTTAAAGACCCATCTATTCTCCATTGCTTACCCACCATGTTCATAGCTCTATCCCCCCTTCCCTAGGACTGACACTGAGCTGCTTAGATTGTAAGCCTACTTGGCAGGGCCCTCCTTCCCATGTGCTCTTCTACCCCACCATTTGGACTCAGAGACTCATCTGGTATACTTATCCCTACACTGTTACATTACTATTTTGTGTACCATTGTTGAATGTTATAATGTTCCTGTGTAATGCTGGCTGATGTTGTAAAGTGTCCCCTGTCTATTGTATAGTGCTGAGTGATGTGTTAGTGCTTTATAAATAAAGTTGATTAATAATAATAATCATCATCATTCTAGACAAGATGTAAACTGGTAAGAATTCTTTTAATCGAAAAGTAAACAAAAGATTACAGCTGGAAAAAAATGGAAGAACTGTCTCAAAGCAAACCTGTCACAATGAACATTTTCAAGAATACATTTGCTGAACTGACAGTCACAGGAGCCCAGTGAACTGGTGATGCAACCCACCATCTCCTTCTAGCGATCTCCGCTGTCCCCATCTGTGTGCCCCGATGCTACAGATGTCTGACTCTGAGAGAGAGATGTGCACTGAATGCGTCCCAAATATGGATGAATGAGCAGTTTAGTGAGAAGGGAGACGCCCCCCCCCCCCCCCCCCCGTATCCGAGAAGGGGAGACAGCACCCGCCCGTGTCCGAGAAGGGGAGACTGCACCCCCCGTGTCCGAGAAGGGGAGACGGCACCCGCCCGTGTCCGAGAAGGGGCGACGGCAGAGAGGGTTCCATCTACCTGAATGGCCTCTTCTTGCTGTGGTGCTTCACCTTCTCCATACTTCCTGTTTCACAACAGGAGATCCGGCCGTGAAGGAGGAAGTGTCGGGAGGATGGATCAGTATGGCAAGAGGCGGTCATACAGGTGAATTAACCGTCATGGCCCCTTCTCAGATACAAGCAGGTGCCATTTCCCTTCTCGCAAAACTGTGCCCCCCTAGTCCCAACTACAACCAGCATTTCTGACCATGGTCATGTTGTGTCACATGACCACTATGGAACGCCAGGCCACATGACCACTAACAAATGCAGTGTCATTCTCCCAGGCGACCTAGAGTAGAAAGGAAATGTCCTTGTAGTTGGGAAAAAGCATGAAAAACAAACAAATGCGTGCTGTTGTAACAAGAAACCAAAAAAACATTTTTGCCAATCAACAGTAAAGCCAAATAACTAAATGTTTTCCTTCTTAAACAGGTGGTCAAGATGGCAGCCTCCAAACATCTCTACCAACATGTGTACTTTGAAATGTATGGACAGTATTTGTACATCTCTCCCACACTCTTCGGAAGATTAAAAACAAAAAACGGGTCTAAACTCCATTTTTACTACCCCCAAAAACTATGTGATGTCAGCAGAAATCAGATAAGAGGCATAGAAATAGGATTAAAAAAGACTTGACTTAATCAGAGGTGCCTATCTCTGACCTGATATGTCTAAAAGGAGCAAAGGCAGATGTTAATGCTAAGCAGGCAGACACAGGGCAGTCAATTTCTGAATATATATGAAATATATTTCTTATAAGAGGCCAGTGGATTTCAGCCTCTCCACATGGAAGTCCATACCAGGTTTCAGTGAGTGGAGCTGCACTTTAATCCTGCGGTCATCAAAATATAAAAACGCACATGTGGAATTTCAACAAGATCTCCATACTTTGAGCAAATGTGTTTTTAAATGTGACAGGTCCACTTAAACTAGGAAAAAAAGAGGCAATACAACTGCCCCAAAACCACTACGAGTAAAGCCATGCTGTATCTCTCTTAAAACTATGTACTGGGACATTACGGTGAACATGGTGAATCCTGCAAATAAAACGCGGTTATAACAGGTAGTGCAATGGCAGCGGTCACCGGTCGCACTACCTCCGTCCCAGGAAGACTTGCTAAGTCGTTATGTCAGTAGCGTACTACATTTTACTTTGCACTCTTGTATGGTAAGGAAGCAAAGGTGAGGTTATCCATGGATATAGTGCAGGCCACTACTGCCCCCCCATGGCCAGTGAAGGGATTAAGTGGAGTCCGTATATGTTGTGTAGAGAGGCAGGTCCAAGTTCTATGGTTGGTTTAACGAAAGTACATTATGTCGCACATCAGGTAATGCCATCACCACAACAGTCCGCCTTTGTAGTTGAACTTCAGCTTCAGGAGATATTTGAGGTTCACCTGGGCGATGTCATATACAATATATCTGCAGAGGTGAGTTAAGGCACACAAACAATATTGGTATTTAAAACAAAACAACAATTATTTAATACAACATTCAATCCAGTAGTGAAAAGACTCAAAGCGCTCAAGAGATGCAGCCACTGCGCTGGTCTGGTTTAGGGTCCTCAGCAACCTCATAGGGAACAGTTCTCCAAGCTTTGTGATTGGCTGAATAGTGGGATGTAGTTTAGTACAACCTATATGAAATCTAGCAGTTCAGGGAGGTTTCCTGCTGGGACCCCTAACCGAGACTAATGCTGCAGCCACTTATGGTGCACTCAGTAGGTCATCCTGGAGCATCAGGGAGTCTAGCCCAATGACTCCTTACTGAACAAGTGTCGGCTCCAGCCTTGGTTCAGACCCGTCTGCTGTGTCAAAGGTGGTATTCTTTAAGTAATACTAAATGGATAAAAAAATGAGATACTCACCTATGAAGAGGGAAGGGTTTGGATTGCATGGAGCATTCCCGCTCCTCTCCCCGTGCCCTTTTTCTTTTAAGATTCTGAGAAGCTGGTGTAGTGTTCTAGCTGCAAGTGAGTCCATACAATGTCTATCTAAAAGCAATCTCGACATAACTGTAAATCACAGTGCACTGGTGAAACACCCCCCCCCCCCCCCTCAAGCGATTAAGCCCTTCTGCTGAGTCATAACAAATGACCATGATTCCTCTCACCTGCAACAAGTGAAACCACAACACCACCTGGTCTGGAGGAGGGGCCTGTACTGGAGGAGGGTAAGTAGCTGGCGGCCTCCCTACTACTGCAGGGCCTGCTGAAGAAAGGCGAGGACTGAAAGCCCTCCCACAGATCTGGGCTTTTTCACTACTACAGGGCCTGAACTAGAGGGAGGTAAGGTGAATACAGCAGGCCTGGCCTTAGGATTCACTGCACCCTGAGCGAAACCGGATTCTCTTGCCCCCCCATTCTCTTTACACGCATACACATATACACGCACACACACACACAGGCCCATATATAGCACCAAGAATTTGCAACACTTGTTATAGCTGTGGTGCATCCCTCCCCCAAAAATGCCCTCAGACTCAGTATAGGTAGGTAGGCAGGTATAGGTGCTCTCACTATAGGATCTCATGTGTAGGTGCCCTCAGTGTAGGTAGCCAAGCATAGGCAGTATAGTTGCCACAGTGAAGGTAGCTAGTATAGTAGCCCTCAGTATAGGTAGTATAGTTGCCCCCAGTGTAGGTAGCATAGTTGCCCCCAGTGTAGGTAGTATAGTTGCCCCATATAGATAGCACAGCTGCCCCCAGTGTAGTAGCATAGTTGCCCCCAGTTTAGTAGCATAGCTGCCCCCAGTGTAGGTAGTATGCCCCCAGTGTAGGTAGTATGCCCCCAGTGTAGTAGCATAGCTGCCCCCAGTGTAGGTAGTATGCCCCCAATGTAGTAGCATAGCTGCCCCCAGTGTAGGTAGTATGCCCCCAGTGTAGTAGCATAGCTGCCCTCAGTGTAGTACCATAGCATAGTTGCCCCCGGTGTAGGTAGTTTGCCCCCAGTGTAGGTAGTATAGTTGCCCCATATAGATAGCACAGCTGCCCCCAGTGTAGTAGCATAGTTGCCCCCAGTTTAGTAGCATAGCTGCCCCCAGTGTAGGTAGTATGCCCCCAGTGTAGGTAGTATGCCCCCAGTGTAGTAGCATAGCTGCCCCCAGTGTAGGTAGTATGCCCCCAATGTAGGTGGTATGCCCCCAATGTAGTAGCATAGCTGCCCCCAGTGTAGGTAGTATGCCCCCAGTGTAGTAGCATAGCTGCCCTCAGTGTAGTACCGTAGCATAGCTGCCCCCGGTGTAGGTAGTTTGCCCCCAGTGTAGTAGCATAGCTGCCCCCAGTGTAGGTAGTATGCCCCCAGTGTAGTAGCATAGCTGCCCCCAGTGTAGGTAGTATGCCCCCAGTGTAGTAGCATAGCTGCCCCCAGTGTAGGTGGTATGCCCCCAGTCAATCCCCCCCCCTTCTGCGGCAGTGGGCTGGGCAGAGACTGACTCACCTGACTTCCACGCTCCAGCGCCGACGTCCCTATTCTCTCCCCGCCTCCGCTCCATCTGTAGTTAGAGCAGGGCTACAAGAAAATGGCTGCCGATTGTCCACATTTATTGTAGTCCTGCTCCAGTTACAGATGGAGAGGACGCAGTGGGAGACAGCGGGACGGCAAGGACCGCTCAGGTCGCTCATATCAAAGGCCGGCCCTGGAATACAGGGCCTGTACTGGAGGGAGGGAAAGTGAAGGGTCCCTTCCACTAGGACCACCTGGAGTAGTTCTCCCTGGATTTGTGCCGTTATACCCTCACTTTGCTCTGACACCACCTAAGTGAGGGTTACAAGATTTTACTATTTAACAGCAGTTTATAAACGCACTAGTAAAAAGGACCGCCTGTTAAAAAATGGACACTAGGCACCGGCCGCTAAAATCGGCAATGCACATACCGACGCTTACTGCTCACCCGTCCCCCACCACTGTCCAAAGTATATGCACACAGGGAGATGTTGCTTGCTTGGCAGTTGAAAAAAGCTGTTATTTCCCACAATGCAATGAGGTTCTCAGACAGCAAACTGTCAAGTCTGGAAGCAGTCACACACAGACGCACGCACGCACGCACGCGTTTTAATACATAGGATAAAGACCAGGTCTATATAATCATTGATGTTTTTTGCTTTCAGGAAATCAGGCCCTTGGTGCCATTGTGATTGCAAGAAAGGATACTCGTTATACAGCAGGCTAGTGTCATTGACAGTAGGAATTCCCTTCCCCAGAGGAACATCCACTCCATCAAGCTGGACAGTAGCAGCGGGATCAGGTGCGGTTCGGCCCAAACCTGCACGACACAAGAGAAAACAACAACAATTTCAGCAATGTTATTATTGATTTATAAAGCGCCGACATATTCCGTGGTGCTGTACAAAGTAAGAAACAAACATGGGGTACAAAATAATACAGACAAATGGTAAACACAAATATACTAAATACAGAGCTTGTATAAAACACAGAATTGGTCATTACAGTGACAAAATCAATACATTTCAAGACACAAAAGTGCGAGAGAGCCCTGCCCTTGTGAGCTTACAATCTAAAGGAATGGGGGTGGGGGAGTACACAATCTTCATACCTAGAGGCAGTGTGTTTTAGGATATCTAGTAGGAGTGCAACTTGGCCTTATGACAAAGAGAGAACCAATGTCTGGCCACACCCCCCTCATCACCAGTAATGTGATTGGGAAACCTGCACAGCTGTACATTTTATATAGACATATTAAAGCGGACCCGAACTCTTCCATAGCACACAAGGAGAAAGGTTTTATTCCAGCTATAGTTGCTGAAGTAATTTACTGCTCTGTGTTCTGTGTTTGATTAGGCAGATTAACCTGTCTAATTAGTTCTCATCAGCAGCTCTAGACTGCAGGAGATCTACCAAGGCACTTATGCTGGGAATACACGTCTCATTTTTGAGGCAGGCAGATGACTCGATAGATAATTTCTGACATGTCCGATCTCCCGTTCGATCTTTTTGTTGCTCAATTTCTGATAGAAGTGAATGGAGAAAGATAAGAAAAACGAGCGGAAGATAAGAGAATTGACTGCAGAACCGAGCCGCAAAAACGATCGAGCAGAGAATCGAGCGGCAGAAATGAACCGTGTATGCCCAGCATAAAGGTACCCATACAATAATTTTGGCATTCGATTGACCAGACCGATCTCTCTCTGATTGGGACTGATCAGAGAGATCTGTGGCAGCCATCAACCGCAGGAAAATTCCCAATCAATTTCAAAATGAAATCTTTCGGGAATTGGCCTAGTGAAGCCCTCTTCGTAGCTAGTGTCCTCTTCCTCAACACACGCGCCCCACAGTACGCTGGCAACGCACATGAATAGGCGCCGGTAGACTTGGGCGCAGGATACAGCCGGTATATGGCTGATCCTGCTGCTGCACAAGTCCCAGGGCTCTTCTGAATGATCTGTGCTGCATGGGCTCTCCAGCCCACAGCACAGATCACGTTGCAGCCAGGGCGACCAGACTCCCCCCCCCCCCCCTCTTTTTTCCACACTAGGGTGCTCCTCAAAGCCCCCCTCCACAGCGATTTCCGCCCTCCCTCTCCTTCCCTACCTCTCCCTCACGCTGTGGGCGGCACAGGACGGCAATCCGTCCTGCGCCGCCTAGGATAGGCTTCAGCCTATCAGATGCGGGCGATCCCCAACCAATCAGAGGCCGGGGATCGCCGATCTCCTTTACGGAGATGTATGATGTAAACAGCAGGGATTTCTTTCCCGCGTGTTTACATTTAGCCTGTGAGCCGCGATCGGAGGCTCGCAGGCTGCTCACGGAGACACCCTCCGTGAACTAACATGGGGCAGTTTCCATGGGAAACCACTTGCGACCTGCTGACGCCTATCGGCGTTAGGCGGTCGTTAAGTGGTTACTATTCCCCCTCCAGGCCGCCATGGATAGTGGGGGAATGAAATAATTTGGGTTCCAGCTATTGTTGGAGGCCAAATTATAGTGTTTTTATAAGTAACTCCAGCTCCGTTTTCTGACAGCGCCGAAGTTACTCAACTGAGTGCCGCTATAGATATAATTCCTATTACAGTCTATGGTGGCGCTGGCTTCGCCCAAATTTTCCTGCGCTGAAAAGCTCTGCTCCGCCGGCAACCACGTGGGGCGCGTGTATTTGAGGAAGAATATGGAGATTGCCGCGGACACACACAGGTAAAGTATTCACGCTCGGGGGTTCGGGGGGGGGGGGGGGGTGGGGGTGTTGGGGGCTAGTGGGGCGGTGTGTGTCAGATTTTGCAGCATGTCCGATCGCTATAATTGGTTGCATCGTCGATCTGGCATGCTCTTGGCGGCACAGATTTTCATCTGATTTGATATTATTGGAAAGTCGATCGTCCGCCAAGTCACCTGATGTATGGCCATCTTGAGACTTAACCCTTTCAAGTGAATCCAAGTAAAACTTCAGTTTTCTTTTTTTTTAAGGATTTCCATAAACTGTAACAAATAATTA